>NC_040888.2:7485713-7785713 GCF_900634795.4 Betta splendens
CGAAAAAAAAACGGGTAAACTCCTGAATGTGGAGGAGCGAAGCAGCAGCAGCTTGACAAGGATCATCTCATCTCAGCTGTGTTGTTCACCGTGCTCCTCGCTGAAAGCAGGAACACTGAGCGAGTGCAGCAGGTTCCGCTTGTTCTATTTATTTATTTATTATTTATTTAGCTGCTCTTGCCGAAAAGAAGCTCAGAGGAACAAAAAAACAGGTACTATTCGCATCGTCTCATTTGTGCTCTGCATTTCGTATGCGGAACAAATTGCCACACACGCACGCACACACACACACACACACACACACACACGGTCGTTGCTTGTTGTCCAACAGACTTTAACACATGCACACGCATCTGTAGTGGAGACACTGACAAAAGGTTAATCCCCCAAAACACGAACAGACGGCGATAAGGCCGAACCCTCCACCCGGAGAGAACTGGAAATTAATTTAAAACTCACAGAGGGAGAACAGAGCGGTTACATGTGCGTCGGGTTATCTGCTCCTTTTCTAATCTGTTTGAAAACGCCTTTAGATCAGTAACCAGCAAACCACCTCTGCTGATAAGCGCATTTCCTTGTGCAACACACCACACCACAACACAACACAACACAACACAACACAACACAACACAACACAACACAAGTCTCCATAGTCACTTTTTATAGGTTACTTCTCCAAACTTTGCTGCCGCGTTGCTTCCGTTAACGACGGCGTTACCGAGCGATTAATCAACACAACCTATTATGAAAATAAACGGCACCTCAGGAACGGCGGCGCCGGCGATCCCTGCGCCTGCAGCCGTCCAGCGGCTCATCGTTTTTCATTCTCCGCACTTCGGTGAAATATTCATGCGACTGGAGCTGCGGCGTGCGATCAAACGCTCTCGAACCCCTGCCTGCAGGCGTTTAATATTGCTCTCGCTAATGTCGCGGCCAAATTAGTTGAGGTGACCGACGCGCCGTGTTTGAACGCTGTTTCCTGGTCTAATTGTTGCCCACAGAGAACGTGGAAACGCTGGGCCCCAACGCCACAGGAAGCGCTGTTGACGTCCAAACACAAACTGTTTTGGGCGGTGAGCTCCCACACTTCACTCCTCATGCAAACATTTACACGGGGACCTTTTCGTCTGGGGTTGTTTTCCAGCTTCTCGTCAAACCCTCCTCGCGCGTTGCTTCATTCTGACGCCTGTGGCCTGTTCCTCTTACTGATCAGCTTTCCTGTTGCTGCAGAGCAAGTGTGAGCGGCGAGATAAGGGAAGCGCACGGTTACATGAGGGGGGAGGGAGGGGGTGGGGTGGAGAACCAGACGCGACGTGAAGGGCAAAAGGCTGCTTCATTAGGAAATTAACTGCGATCGTCACAGGTCCCTTGGTTGTTTTTTTTAGCTTTTACGCGTGTCGAGGGTTGGGAATGTCAACCTGAAACCACAAGGAGGAGGAGGAGGAGGAGGAGGTGGAGCAGCAGAAGGGAGTCCAACGGAGCCGGGGCGGTGAATTATCAGGGGAGCTGTCGGTTCTGAGGCGCAGACTAACCTCAAACAAACCTGCACGGGCGAGGATTAAGAAAAGCTACAGGAACCCAGGGAGGAAGGAGAGGATGTGAGGAGTCGCGAGCTGTTTAAGCATCCGAGGCCCGAGGAGTTCACCCAGTTCATGCATATTGATGCACTTTGACTCCTCCAGCACGAGACGCACGGGAGGCCGGGGCTAAAAGGAGGATCTGGCCTTGTTATTAGACGCTGTGAACTACGGAGATATTTTTATTCAAACAGGAGGCGCTCTGGTTCGGTCCGCCTGAGACGTGAAGTTTGTTGGGGGGGAGGGGGTGGGTGTGGGTGGAAGCAGACGCGCAGAGGGGGAAACAGACAGTTTTAAGCGGAGGCTGGGGGAGTTCTCTTCAACCCGGGGGGGGGGGCAGCGCTGACAGCGATGACTCACAGGAAGCTGACGCGACAGCTGTGCTTGTGGGAGAGTCCCGAGGGTCCGCCCGCCGCGGCCTCCCTCGCCTCACCCGCCTCACCCGCCGACCAGCCCCGCGGTCACGCCGGCTCCGCGCTGTTTCGCCGCATGAAACTGAACCGCAGCATCAAGGAACGCAGACGCTCGTCACGCACTGCTTGCAGGTAGAGATGTGACATTCAGCCCCGTCCACTAACCCGTGTTCAACGGCGAGGACGGCGACCGTGGCATTCCACGCATCCACTGTAATAACTGCATTTAGATGGATTAGGCTGAATGCAGAATGCTAATTTTGAAGTCTCACAATTGCTCTTAAAGTGTGCAGACAAATTAAAAAACAGGGATTAGCGCGCGCCTGCTAGCAGAGGATCCCCCTGGCAGACATGTGTGATGTGTTTTTCATTACTGGGGGAAACCGGCTTAATGATAAGTTGATCTGGAGCCGTATTTACAGAGCCTTCTGGGGAGAGGAGTGGATCCTAATTGGCCAATTTCGAGAAGTGAATTCTAAAAATACCAGATTTCACGCTTAATTTTAGAAGCTGCACTGGAAGTAGTTCTCTGTGTCGACAACAGGAAGATAGAGGAGTTTGGAGGTGGTTGTGCACATTAAAGCTATTCTACATTAAAACTCCATGCTGTAGCTAGACTGCAACCCGCTTGTCATCCTGACATTTGTGCAACTTGAACCTGATGATTATAAATGAAACCACAGGCTTGTAACTGTAATAAACAAATAACCGAACGGTGATTTAACCTGTGTACGTGCTGCAAGTATTGTCAGGAACATTTGTAACCGTCTGCACCGGCTCATTGAAAATCTCCATCATTTCCTCGTCAGTGTGACGCTCAACTCTAATTATAAGACCCGCCTCGGTCGATGCTCATTTAATTTCCATGCTGCAAAATCAAATCTTTCTTCTGAGGGGGGGGGAAACAATGTTTGTGGTTGTTTTGTCGAGAGCTGCCGGATGATAAAAGCTGCATGACTGCAGGTGTTGGTGGGGAGAAAAAAAAGGTGTAACCCAAGACGCGTTGCTGGGTCCCCTTTGGCTCAGCTTGTGTTTGAGCAGATCTGGCAGATTAGTTTCAGCCTTGTGCTTTTTGCCTTTTAATGTTAATTAGCCCAGTTCCTGTCCTGACGCTGCGTTTTGACGGCAAACCTGCCAGATAATGATCTACAGAAATCGAATCGATCCGTTTTGTTTTGTGGGATCTCAGCGCCCACGCAGTCTGGGTTTCTCTCCGCGTAACGTTTTTGAATTAGCCGGAGCGTCGTGTGTAGGATTCGCTTCAACCCTGGCTGTAAAAGAGAGAGCTCCGAGTCCAAATCAAAGCTCCCGATCGCTCACGTGTCCAGACGTGCAGAGAGAGGAGCCGAGGCTGATGCGGCTCATTTTACTCGCTTAAACTCAGCTCGCCGTAAAATACGACTTGTCAGTAAAGTGTAATTGTCAGGGCAGGCCGGCGGCGCGCTGCCAATCCGATGCACTGAGTAGTCACAGCAGTATGGGCCGGGCCGCAGCGTCTGTCAACTTCCTCCCTCTC
The DNA here is from genome assembly GCF_900634795.4 of Betta splendens. NCBI lineage: Eukaryota > Metazoa > Chordata > Actinopteri > Anabantiformes > Osphronemidae > Betta > Betta splendens. The sequence continues at coordinate 7,489,220 of NC_040888.2, forward strand.
CCAGAAACGCAGTCACTATTCGGCCGGAAGGGAAATCAGAAGCTACAGACGCAAAGCTAACGCCCTCCCTCTCTCTGACCCCTCAGCTTCGATTCAGAGAATGGTCCGTCGCCAGGCCGCAGCCCCATGGATTCGCAGGCGAGTCCTGGGTTGGTGCTCCACCCCTCCTTCCCCCAGAGTCAGCGCAGGGAGTCCTTCCTCTACCGCTCGGACTCCGACTACGACACGTCGCCCAAAACCATGTCACGCAACTCCTCCATCAACAGTGAGGGGTAAGCATGAAGCCATGGTCCCGGATCCATCAGTACACACACGCACACACACACACACACACACACGCACAAGCACACGCACACGCGCACACGCACACGCACACGCACACGCGCACACGCACGCGCGCACACGCACGCACGCACGCACGCACGCACGCACGCACACACGCACACGCACGCGCGCACACACACACACACACACACACACGCACAAGCACACGCGCACACGCACACACGCACGCGCACACACGCACGCACGCACGCACACACGCACGCGCGCGCACGCACGCACACGCACACACACTGGGAACACACGTGCGGTGTCCACTCACGCAGACACGCCGCAGTAGCTGCACATTATCCTAATCAACGCAGCAAAGCTTATGATTGTAATTATGCGAGCATTATGTTAATGAAATCATGCCGATCCCTCTTAATGTTAACTGTTGTGCTCTGTTTCTCCGGCTGCAGCCGGCGCCCTCCATTAGCGCGTCTCAGGATTCTTTCCCTGTTTAGACGCACACAGGTCTCAGTAAACGGTCAGCGCGCACGCGCAGCCTCTCCTGTAAACACACCTCAGCCACAACACACATCCATCTCTCTTTCTCTCTCTCTCTCTCTCTCGCTCGCCCGCTCTCTCTCTCTCTCCGCTCACATGTTCCCTCTCTGCACCGCAGGCACGCCGAAGACATGATCGTCACCCCTTTCGCTCAGGTATGTCTCCCTCGCCGCCGTCCGACGTGTCTAATTGCCGTAAAGGCCCAGAGAAGGTGGATAATTAGCAGCGTGAACCTGTCCCCCCCTTCTCCCTCCCCCCTCCCCCCTCTCCCCTTCCTCTTTCTTCTCCCCTCCCACGCTCTCCGTCCATCCCCCAGGTGTTGGCCAGCCTACGAACTGTAAGAAGCAACTTCACCATCCTCGCCAATGTCACAACACCCACTAACAAGTCAGTATCATGCTGTCAGACGCCCCTTACCCCCCTCCCCCCCTCCACTTACACTCGTCACGACTGCCTGCTTAGTTTGCAGCGTGTGTTTGCTAATGTCTCCTTCTCCGCGCTCCCGTGGGGAGACACTTTTGCCTCTCTCAAGATGAACCGCTTTATGGTGATCAGACGATGCTAAGGAATAATAGGATCTGCATTATTTGGCATTGCTGAGGAGCCGAGAACACAGAGTCTCAGATGTATGTCCCTGAGTCTGTGCGCAGACAATGAAGACAGTCAATATTACTAAAATTACTCTCTTTTGTAAAGCTGTAGACAGAGGGAGTCTGAGTTGGCAGGCATCTTGCTCCACGTCAATATGATATATAAAGCAATGCACCACAGAGTTATCAGCATCCATAATTATGAGCTGCCCCAAAAATGCCTCCCTCACTACACAATTATGAACCCATGAGGCTCTTTGAGTGCAAGCCAGAGCTCAGGCTTTGTCTTTGGCCACCTCTGCAGACCTAAATATTTGAAACCAGTGACTTTAAAAATTGACACATTGTAATGTTATCAAATATTCAAACGCATTTTAATACGGACATTATCTTCTCCATTTAACATTTATATGACTAGAAACGAAAAGGGAAAAGCCTTTTTTTTTTTTTGCTTTGCTCCTAGGGCTGAATTTTTCACGCGCCCCACAAGGGGGCGCCAGTGTGTCGTTCTCCCACTGATGTAGAGGTGTGTTTGTCCACAGGAGGTCACCAGTGACAAGCCAACCCACTGTTCCCCAAGCTACACTCTCTGGTATGTTGTCAGCTAATTAAAAACGTGTAGTCCAAAGACTCCCACAGTCCCCTCACACCGCTTTAAGGACACACAGAGGCTCCATCATTACCTGTATCATCAGTAATGAAAACCACCGCCGAATAATTAGCTGCACTGGACATATTCTACATGACTAAACAAAGCTTAAATCACTATAATGCTTAATCAAGACAAATAGAGATTAAATTATGCATATACTCCTGGGTTTGATGCTTTTTGAGATACTTCATAGTGGTTAATATTGGCAAATGGTCTTTTGTACCATAAATATAATATTTTATTATCCTTTATAATGTTAAGTTGTGTATTTAAAGTCAATTACGTTTTTTTACATAGTTATACTGTTAAAATAAGTCAATTGAAAGCAAAACTACAGACTGGACAGACAGATCTGTTTCATTAGAAAGCAGCCATTCTTTGCTTGCTGCCCTGGTTCCTACACAGTGTCTGTGTGTTCTTCCCAGAGGAGACGTACCAGCAGATGGCTCGGGAGACTTTGGAGGAGCTGGACTGGTGTCTGGATCAGCTGGAGACCATTCAGACCCACCGCTCGGTCAGCGAGATGGCCTCCAACAAGGTGCAACGCCTGTCCAAACACACACACACACACACACGCACACACACACACACACACACACACACACACACACACACACACACACACACACACACACACACACACACACACACACACACACACACGCAGGATACAGGATCGAATCTTGACGCTCAAACAGGGCTTAAAAATTGTGGGGCCCGGCCCAAGGTCCCCACTTTGGCAGAAAAACAAGTTCACCGAAGCAGTTCACCACATCATGACATCACGATTGGATTAAAACTATATTCATAATAACTATTGTGGGGATCTTTGTTAAGACATGCAGTGAACTGATTGCTCAAGCGTGTGCATCACTGCGTCTACATGCTTAGTTGTGTGTACATGGGCAGGCTTCTTAAGCATGCCTACATTTGTATATGTGGTAGCATGGGGCGAGCGAGAGAGAGAGAGAGAGAGAGAGAGAGAGAGAGAGAGAGAGAGAGAAGGGAAAAAGATGGCAGGCAAAGGAAGGGGGGGTAATGGTCTGTAGGTGGGGGGGGGCTTGAGCGGGAGGGGGGACGGGTCCTGATGCTGATGTCTCTGCTGTAACCTTGGTTGCTATCGAACAACAACAAGGTCTGCCCTTCCTTTTTAGTCATTGGCTTGTCACTGTGACCACAGGCCATGTGGTCTGTGCAGCAACCAATCACAGCGAGGCACTGCTACTTCATTAGTGCTGACTCTTAAAGGGCCAGTGTATTTGTTTTATTCTAGTTCTTATTCCCTTATGGCATTTCACCATCAATTAATACCCGAGTTTCTCCTCTTTGCAGTCAGTCGGGCTTTTATATTAAGGGAGCGTGTTGTGTCTGAGTCTCCAGGGGAAAACGGAGCTGCCGGCTTTTAGCAGTCACCGCTCAGCTACCGAGTCCTCCGCTCTGTGCCAGCATAGAGGTGCACGCATGAATATTCCCACTCAGTCTCTCGCTCTCACTCACACCCTTGCTCGCACACATATTTTCAACAGACGTGCATGCCGTCTCGTGGCACATGCGCACTGGGAGGCTGGGAGCAGAGGCAAGCACAGACGCGGGCATGCACGCGCCTGCAGCCACACTGCCTGATTAGCTTGCGAGAGCTGTCTACAGCATCCAGGGAAATGGTGCAAGTGGCAGAGCATCGGAGGAGCGACGGCAGCCCGAAGCGGCGGGATTAGACCTCCGGCTGGTTCCGCCAGCTGTGGCATGGATTGACTCGGAGAAGGGGCCGGACGACGGGCGGCTTGAGCGACCGCGGACCGACTGTGTGCTGCTGGGAGCGGCGTTAGACAGAGCCGACGAGCTGATGCACCGGCAGGACTGGGCCGGGCCTCTGGATCCGTACTGTGGGGGAGGGGCGGCCGATGCAGGGAGAGGGAGCGTGTTTTTCCAGACCACATCTTTCGTGTGATTGTTCGAGCTGACTGTCTGCTACAGGCCTGCTTGCATCCCTCTTTGTCTCTTTCTGAATCTCCCTCCTTCATCCTATTTGTCCTTGTTTGTCTCGTGCTGTCATCATCACCATCCTCATCGTTTGTTTGCCCCCGTTTCCCTCACATGATGTCCCCGCTTTCATCTGAGCTCGCTTTACCTCCATCATTCGATGCTACTCTCATCCTCGTCCCCTGCTGTCACCAACTCCTCATTCCTCTCACCACCATCATCTGAATTTTTCATCGCTGTTTGTTAAGCAGGTCAGCTCTCGCGGCATCATTTTCTTTGTTTACACCTTTTTCACAATCCCACTCATCTCCTCCATCGGCTCCTCTGTGTGCCCTTCAGGCAGTTCGTTGCTCCCACTCGCGCTCTGTTTCCCTCCATCTACCTCCTTCGGCTCCCATCCACCTCTTTTCTGCAGTGACTGTGGATTTGGGTCACTCTGCTCAGCAAATGGGATGAAATGTAGTCTCCACAGCAGCCAGATCTGGGGGGGCTCCTGGTGTGCCCATCAGGGGGACCCTCATCTTTGGACCACTCTGAGGCTGGAGCCTGACTCAGGACTGACTGTGTGGCCTGCGTTGAGGTGCTGCATGTAGGCAAGGACAGCCTGCACCAGCAGCCCCTACCCTCGTCCCTGTCCCTGTTCCTTCACCCCGTCTCGGGGCAGCCATCACTCTGGAGTGTCCAGGCTTGACTGGCTGTGGCCTCTCCCCACGCACCCTGACGACACCCTCATGCCACTGGGGCACCTGCGCTGCCCCCGCCCCGCTCCACTACCGCACCTCCTGCCTGTGCCATCGGCCCAAACCGCCCGTCACCCTCAACATGGGTGTGGTGGAGGCCATTGACCCGGCACCATCCCCCTGCCCCTCGCCCGTGCCAGGCGGTTACAGGCTGCCCCGCTCCTCCAGCTACGGCCCCCGGCAGGGGAGGGCGGGGGCAGAGCTGGACCTCGGTGCAGCCGCTGGAGGGGTTCTGGAGGGGGGTGGGACGGCGACGGAGCGCAGATCACCGTTAGTGGACCTGTTCTGTGAGACCTGCTCTAGACCCTGGCTCATCGGATGGTGGGACCAGGTAGGAGGAGGCTCGGAGGCGAACAAGGCCTGGTAGTAGCCTTGGTTATGTACTGTGGAGTCAAAGTGCCTGCATGCAATAACAACCCCTCGATGTTCTATCTTTCCTGTTAGGGAGAGTCTTACACATCATTACATGCTGAGTGTGTGGTGATAAATGATTTTGGGTATCTGACAGCGGCTTTGTAGGAAAATGTGAGGCAGCATATTGTTGAGTGAGTTTCTGTACATCATTTATACATGACTCCACTGAAGGGAGCCAGTGACTGAGGCACAGTGTTTATTAACTCTGTTCAGGGTTTCTACTTTGAAGCAACACTGTAAACAAATATCCCTCTCATTCTTCAATCTTCCATGGTTTTGTTTACATTCTTGTCTTTTGAGATTACGGCAATCTGTGAGAGCATCAAAACTGTATTCGGGACCTTGACGTCTTTACTGCAGCTGTGTTGCACTGTTTTCATCCTCCACACCTGTGTCCCACATCCCTCTGTCTCACTCCATGCGAGCCTGACGCTGGCCTCAATACAGGTAGAGAGGAAGCCAAGGAAATTGTCAGTAAAGGGCAGGGCTCATTGTCTCAGGGCTGAGTGCTTATTCCCTCTTCTCCCACATTTTCTTAGGTTTGCTAGCATGTTGCACGCTTGTAGAAGTTGCCAGGTTGTAGCACCCTGTCAAATGATTGCTTTAATCTTAACTGTTTCACTGAGTGACACTGAGGCTTCATCAGTGGCACGTTCAGCATAAGGTCACATTTTGCACTCGAGTGGGCACGTGTGTGTGTGTGTGTGTGTGTGTGTGTGTGTGTGTGTTGCTCATAAACAAAGACAATGGGGACAGATCGAGCCCTTGTGGGTCCCTCGCACGTGCAGATGTGTCTGTGGTGATGTCCGTGCAGCGTCTGCGTGTACGCTTCATTACTCGGTGTCAGAGGAAGTGTGTTGTTTGTCCTGGCACTAGGACTGGCACTCTGGAAGTGTTGGTTGGCAGCTATGACTCAGCGTTACAGCATCAGGGATGGGAAAGAACGAGAGGAGGACGTCTGGGCTGAGCCTGCTGCTCAAGTGTGCCACTGTAGTTCACTACATTTCCTGGCTCCCGATGGCTGAGTCTGCCAGACCAGTTTCACAATCTGCCTTCAGATTACCTATTTGCTCGGGCTATTGTGTAACAAACATAGCGGTGGAATAAAACAAGGTGGAAAACAGAGATTATTCTGAAAGATAATAAAGCATGTGTGAAATGGCAGGAAGGCAAAAAGAAGCCTGTGTCGGGGAATAATTGTGGGGCTTGCAGGCAGTCGCGGAGGAGACTGTTTACCTCGAGAGGGAGGGAGCAGCAGATAGAAGCTATGGAGAAACATACAGAGGAAGACAGCGACGAAGGGGAGAGCTGACCTTGAGAAAGGTCAGAGACACCTACCTGGTGCCTCAGATTGTCACCCAAGCGGCTCCCGCTCCCGCATCAAGCTGAAGGACTGACTGTGAGGAGGCAGTTGCCACAGCAACTGCTCCGGTTGCCATGGAGATTGTTATGTGTGAAGGATCAGTCAGTAGGACACAGACTGAGGGGTCTTGTCCGAATCGCAGTGTGCCTTCAGGACTTGCAACAGGGGACTATTAAGCGTAGAAGTTTGTTTATAGATGTGGGGGGAAAAACTGTCAAATCTCTCGAACATTCAGGAACACGGTTTTCTGTCTGCACAGATAATATATTCACATTACACACACTGTGTTCATGATTGTCACTTTAGATACTGTATGAGAACAATGCATACATTGTAAACATGCCATTTTACTGCAGCTTATAAATGCAATACAATTAAAAGGCAAGCTCTCTGAAATGGGGTATTGAACAGTATGTTCTCATCCGAGAAAGAGAGGAGGCATGATTCACAATTGATTTTCTCACCCTTTAGTGAATGGAGCCAGATTCAGGGCGATAATTTATTTTCTCATATTTGAATCATAGGAATGCTTTGTTATGTGTCAGTACAAATGGGATCTCGGTTCTGAGTGTTTGTGAAACTGCATCTTTACATTGTTGGACATGGGAATTACATTAGGGAAGTTTTATGCTTTTACACTGTTTCTACTTCAGGGCACTCACTTTGTGTTTCTGTCTCTTGTCCTCCTCAGTTCAAGAGGATGCTGAACAGGGAGCTGTCCCATTTGTCAGAAATGAGTCGCTCAGGGAACCAGGTGTCAGAATACATCTCCACTACTTTTCTGGGTAAATGATGTCATTCATTTCCGATCAACTGTGAGCTCATGCTCTTCGGGAGCTTCCGTCCTGGCTCATTTCTGACCATCGATCCTTCCAGATAAGCAGAACGAGGTGGAGATCCCATCTCCAACCTTAAGGGAGAGGGAGAAGCCCATGTGTCACATCAGCGGTGTGAAGAAGCTCACGCACAGTTCCAGCCTTTCTAACTCCACCCTGCCGCGCTTCGGTGTGAAGACGGAACACGAGGATGCGCTAGCCAGGGTAAATGGACGGCAAGGCAGCCTACCACATGCAAGTTGTTACATACAACGCATCACAGTTTACCACCAAATCGAACATTAAATGTATATGTCAGAATCAAAGCGAGCTTCTTTTCTTTCCAAAAGGGGAGAATCCACATACACCACTGTATCATAAAAGCCCTATGCAAACTCCTTGTTAATGTGTTGCACGCTGTTGTTGTGACTCCAGGAGCTGAACGACTTGAACAAGTGGGGCCTTAATATCTTTCACGTGGCAGAATTCTCCAATAACCGACCCCTCAGCTGCATAATGTTTGCCATCTTCCAGGTACGAGACAGGGAACGAGAGCAGGCTTTAATGGTGGATTATGAAATAGTCTATAACGTGTATCGTGAATCACCTGAGAATGTGACCCCCGTGGACAGGAACGAGATCTACTGAAGACCTTTCGGATCCCCGTGGACACATTCGTGACCTACGTGATGACCCTGGAGGATCACTACCATGCCAATGTAGCCTACCACAACAGCCTCCATGCTGCAGATGTCACTCAGTCTACTCATGTACTACTATCCACACCCGCTCTAGACGTAAGACTTACCACAAAATACCACAAATAAGCATGCAGCTAGCTTAACTGGCTCTGACCTTCCCCAAATGCTACTGTACACCGTCTAAAAGGAATCCAGCCAGACTGTAGCCGGATTAACTCATTGTTTCCCTCTCCGCTCTTTCAAATGTGCCTGACAGGCTGTGTTCACAGACCTAGAGATATTAGCTGCGTTATTTGCCGCTGCCATCCACGATGTGGACCACCCGGGAGTGTCCAACCAGTTCCTCATAAACACCAGTGAGTCCAAATGGGACGAGTTTCTTTAATAAGAATACAAAGCCCATTTTTTGTTAAATGTTTAAGAGTCCAGGTGCTAATGCCTCTACATGTGTGTTTGTATGGTGCCTCCTTTAGACTCAGAGTTAGCCCTGATGTATAATGATGAGTCTGTACTGGAGAACCATCATCTAGCCGTGGGCTTCAAGCTGCTTCACGAGGAAAACTGTGACATCTTCCAGAACCTCAGTAAGAGGCAGAGACAGAGCCTGAGGAAGCTTGTTATTGACATGGTGAGACTTAACGCATTCACAGTCGTTGTGTATTAAGATGACAACTACCCGTCCTATCTCCAACCATCTCATGGGTTTTTGGCTAAGAAGTGCTTTCCTGTAAATTCCTCCCCAGGTGTTGGCAACAGATATGTCCAAACACATGAGTTTGCTGGCAGACCTCAAGACTATGGTGGAAACGAAGAAGGTCACTAGTTCTGGAGTCCTGCTGCTCGACCACTACACTGACCGGATACAGGCAAGAACTTGTATCTGTGTTGAACTCTAGAACTTCTGACTGAAAGCCAAATGAACAAACATCACATGAGTACATGCAAAATACATTTATGTCAATCTGATGTCTCAATGTATCTGATCAAAGCAGATACATTGTGGGACGATGAGTACGTGTAGAGGTTTCTGTAGCCTAAAGTGTAAAACATGTTTAACTGTAAAATGCAAAGAATTGTATGGGTCTGATCTAACTCTGTTTCAAATATGTTGGGTCCAAAATTCCAAGACTTGAAAGTGTTGAGAAGGTTGAACCGAAGATCCGAAGATCTTGCAGTAAGACAGGGCTACTGGGAATTCTCTAGACTGGTATTGAGGGACTGGGAAGCTCATGCAGAGGTTACAACGTTTGCTACAGTTTGTGTCATATTGGCAAAGGTTTTATCCACGAAAACTAGAGTCTGAGCTTTCATAGACAGGCAAATAGAAAGGAAGGAAAAACATGCAGTCTTTTCCAAAAATGCCACTGGCTGCCAGGGATGAGGTGGATATCGACCACATCCAATCTCACGTGACAATGTGTCTGTGCAGGTTTTGAGGAACATGGTGCACTGTGCTGACCTGAGCAATCCGACGAAGCCTCTGGCCGTGTACCGACAATGGACGGAGAGGATCATGGAGGAGTTCTTCAGGCAGGGGGACAAGGAGAGGGAGCGCGGGATGGAGATCAGCCCCATGTGCGATAAACACACGGCATCTGTAGAGAAGAGTCAGGTAAAAGACCACTGTTAATACTGTAAGTGCATGCAGTACAGTAGGTGGGCGTCAGTGACAGTGCACACTGTGGTTCCTCATCCTTGATCACTGCAGTCATCCTCGTACATTTTTAATGCGTGTTTGCACCGAATACCACAACACCTCAGTGCTTGTTTACACCAGAGTGATGCTCTTGTGTCGACGCAGGTGGGCTTCATAGACTACATCGTCCACCCGCTGTGGGAGACATGGGGGGACCTGGTGCACCCTGACGCCCAGGATATTTTGGACACTCTGGAAGACAACAGGGACTGGTACCAGAGCACTATCCCGCAAAGCCCCTCGCCACCTCCCGTGTGCCAGGATAAGGATCTAAACGCCTGTATCGACAAGTTTCAGTTTGAGCTCACCCTCGAAGACAGCTCCGAGACAGACCAGGGAGATATGGGTGGCAAAGCCACACCCAACCACGTGGATAAGGACTTCTGTCACGAGGAGGAGGGCAAAAAGGACGATGAAGAAGACATTATGGTGGAGGAGGAAAACGAGGACATAATAGAAGAAGAAGACGAGGTGGCAATGGAGGAAGAGGAGCTGGAGGAGGAGCAGGAGGAACTGAAAGCTCATTTGGAAGTGAGGTCTGAAAAGGAGAGACTTTCTGACACAAGTCCTGTAGAAGAGGAGGAGGATTCTTCTTCACAAGCTGAAGATACATGAGTCCTGCTCTTGCATCTCCCTCCTCACTTGCACACATTAGCTTGTTCATCTTTTCAAAGGCCAAACCAAGAACAAATAAGACTGCAATGACAATACAGACCTTTAAATATATTTTTCAAAAAGGGAATAAATAAAAAAACACTTAAAGAGAATTACACAGCAACTGTAGATTTGGAGTTGGGACAAGTCCTTCGAATAATTTCGCTATGAACTATGAACCGAGAGGAATTAATGACAGGCAACTGAAGACAGCGTAGCACTCTGGGACTGGAATGCATAGACACAGACACACACACGTACACAAAGGGACACACACAGGAACCAGCAGCAGTAAGAATAAACTGATGCAATTTGGAGACCTGCATTCACACAACACACACACACACACACACACACACACACACACACACACACACACACACACACACACACACACACACACACGCGCACACACACACACACTGGGTCACATGTTTCGCAACTGTGTACACGAGGGACACTGATCATTAATGAATCGTTTTGAAAAAAAAGCCATCTCTTAACGAAATATGAACTAGTGTTCAGTCAGTATTAGTAATTCATGTTCGTCTCAACAGAAGCGGATCTCCTCAGAGAAGCCACAGTTCGAGTGACCTTTTTTTTTCCATTTCTGTCGGAAAGAAAAATAAGAGAATTCACAGAGTCGGAGGAGGAGGAGGAGGAGAGAGAGGAAGATGCTGCGATGAAGGGGGCCGCTGGGTCCCACACCCCCTTTCCCTTTATGTGGAGAGTGCTACTGGTGCAAGATGGCTCGGTGCCTTTCTGAAACACCAGCTTCCTGAATGGAGCTGTCGTGAAGCAATGCATTGTGGGACAGGAGTGTCTGATTTTGTAATCATTTTTGATTGTCTCTCTTTACTGTTCATGGTATTGTGGTGTGTATCACACGTACAGTTTCTGTGGTGATATGTTTTAAGCTGTAAGTCTTCCTTTGTTGCTCTTCTGGTGATATAATAACTCAGAACTCTAAATGCAGAGCAATCACTACCACCACCGCCATCAGTGGACTCTTTCCAGCTTATGGTTTTTTCTTATTAGAATGATTTTTTTAAACCTCCTGAGAATAAGCCATGTGATGCTTTAAAGCATAGGTTTTGCCTATTTTCTATTTAACAGTTGCTAACTATGTTGAAGAGATACGCCATTGTTTCGTCGTCAGAACAAAATTCCACTTACGATTTCACGCCCACTTGCACCGCACAGTGTGTTTATGTCTCCTCATGCGCAACGATATTCACCAAAGCAAAGAACGGCAAAACTTCAGTGGGTGAAGTGATTTGAAGGAAAATAAATGCATAAGAGAATCAGGGACGCAGAATGTCAGGGGAAAAGAGAGTGACTTGGCCTAAAGGAAGTCTGGCAGATCCTAATCATCCTTATGTTCAGTGCTTTTTTGCCTTAATGTCAGATGCTGGTTAAATACCTGCAACTATGTAGATTTATTAGATATATAATAGATAGCCTAATATATTTATACCACATCTGTATGCTTATTACTGTGAGTATCAGTGTGTCTATTCACCATGTATTCAGCATTGCATCTGAAGGGGAGACAGAAACCCAGCTGACAATTAGTCATTATGTTGTTGTCGTCCTAGGGCCAACATAAAGAATGTGTTGTTTTTTAATCAGGACAATAAAATAGTGATTAGTTTATAGCTACCTGGAGGGATGCAGAGAACAATAGGATGTTTTGTTGATATAGGACGTCCATAGTCACTGAGAATCAATATTGATGTCTTTTCGTGTGCTTGGTCACGAGTAAGCGAAACGAGAGGGCAGGATGTTAAAGATGCCGCCACGTGTCACTGTTCACCCACTGGCACCACCGCATCTGGCCGTACGGTATTTCGAGGGTGGGTCAGCGGGTCACGGTTTGTTGAGGTGTTTGTTTCTCACAGGGTAAAAAGAAAAAGAAAAAAAAAAAAGAAATACATACGAGAACACGAGCATGGTTCTTCTGGAGGTAAGAGCACGTTTCTGCAGGTCAGTAACTGAGCTTATCTGATGACACCGCGGCTCCCTGCAACAGAAGCCCGTGTGTTTGACCTGCTCCGTCGCGGGATGGAGCAGAGCTTCGAGGCCACCACATAAGGCTTTCGCCTGTGGAATGGGAATCCAGGAGTATTACTGCAGTTACTTTAAACAGATTCCCATATGCATTGGCCTTTTATGTTAAAGACGCTGCGTTGTTTTTGTGGCTTCTTGTTCATAAGCTATAAAAACATTAATATTTAATTGCCATACAAACACACAATACTGTATTGTTTCTTATTAAGAAGATATTATTCAATTGATTGCTGCCATTCTTTTTAAATGATGAAAAGAAAACCACAAGAAGTGTTTTCTTTGAACAGTTTGTGTACAGTTTATTTTTATATCATTCTGGTGGATAGTCGGGTAAATGAATCATGTGTTGATGATATAGCTACCACTCTTGTATATAATGTAATATTGGATTGTAAATTATAGATTTATCCAACTCATAATGATGGACAAATGACCACTTAAGGTTGTTAGGTGAACCACTGAAGCACTGCAGGCCACATTTTCATCTTTTCATTCACCGACATTATGTCACATTTTCTTAACTGTCGAAATTTCTTGTTAAAATCAAAAATATTTGTACCAGCACTTTATTCCATCTGTTTTCGAGGCAGATTGTGTGTTTAAGGTAGTGTACAGCCTGTGCTAGTGGTTTTGTCATTGGCAGTCAGTTGATTATAACGTCTTGGGCCAAATCGCATACCGTCATTGTGCAGTAGTCAATGCGAACCCCTTTTCAGAAGCATAACCAAACAAACTAGTCATTCTTTATTAAATGTCTGTGTGAAAACAGTTGTTTGACTTTCAAAGTCAAATGTAGAGTGAAGCAGTCACATAGGATGTGACACTTTTAAAGGAACTACATGTGACCTTATGTAACTTGGCCATTCCTAGTAGTGCACCCATTCTGTTTCTTAGTAACTTTGACCATTAGCCTGATAGCCTCAGTGTCTCTCCCATGGTGGCCTACACAGCTGGTTCCCATTGGGGTTGCTGTCAGGTCACAGACTGACTGACTCCCTCTGAGAATAATTCTCTGGGCTTTAATTCATGTGTTTATTCACACGTAAGAAAAATTATTCAAGGGAAAAACAACATGATTGTAATATTTGTAAATGATCTTGCTGTAATGTGTAAAATGTGTCCGGGTTATTTTTTATTATATTATTTTTATGAAGGTTTTTCCTCTTGAAAAAGCTGAGGTGTCATTTTGTGAATAAATGCATTTAATAAGCAAACATCTATATATAAAATAATATTATAGTATATCAGTATATTTTTCTTTTATTTCACTGTTCAGTACTGTAAAGTGTGTTAAAATACAAATAAAGTAAGTTTTTTATATTATTAATGCAATATCATCTTTGTCCTTGCTGTTTTTACTGTTTCCATCTATGCTAATGCACTGTTTGGTGGGTTATGTTATTTAGGTGTCCAAATGTGTTGTTAGGGTTTTGAGATACAGACCTTTTTTGAAACTTACAGTGGCTATTTAAATTCTTACCTATATCTAGGAGGCATCTGATTTCTGCAGGTGAAGAAAGCAAAAAGTAAAGTCTTGCAGCAGGAGATGCATCCTTCACAAATCTAGGAAAGACTGTTTTGATAATGATACATTAAAATATATGCTCTTTGGCTGATGGATTTGGTTAATGCTCTCAAATATAAATGAATTATGGCAATATCTTCAAAACACTAATTATTTTGTCATTGTTTGTTATCACACAAGTATTAGTATCATCATAAGAATATTAGTCTAAAAGGATAACAAGATGAACTTCGGTAACTCTGGCGCGGACGTGAGATGGCTGAATCCTCCATTGTACACATATTCCTCTTATTCCCTATGTGTCACAGCTTTCCGCCAATCAGATGGGTTGAACACAGCCTCGTCCAATCAGAGTGTAACAAGACAGAAGAGTGGGCGATGTCTACGCATGCTCATTTGCTACCCAGGAAGAAGGAGTAACAACCGGTAATGATTAACGTTAAGCATTAGCTGCTTACTTCAAGAAGACAACGGTTTTCACGGTTTTATTTGTCTCAGTACATTTACGGTAACATGATCTAATTCAAACGTAATACGTATGAATTTCTTTTCTTGCTTAATGTATTTGCTGGTCGATGCAGATTTAGCCATAGCTAAGGCCGCTAATGTAGCAAGAAAGAGTTAGCTTTGGGTTCATTAGCACAAGTCCGTTGTTGTTTGTTAAGCTTTTACGAAAGTGTAAATGGCCCATGTTGTATAGGCACCTTTATAAGATAACATTTGGTTCCCAGTCACCGAATGTATGAATGAATGAATGTATGTATTTATGTATATGCGTGAATGTAATGTAAAATATTACTGTGGTTCATAGGCAGTTTCTGCGGACCTGAATCTGTGTGAGGTCTGACCCACTTTGAAGCTGCATCATCATGATGTGCATTCAGTCACTCCTCCTGATGCTGCTTTGTGTTGGGGTCTTTTCGGTAGAGGTTCAACGCCCTCGCGGTGTCCCTTCCTGGAGTAAGCGTTTTATTTTTCATTACAACAAAAAACAAAATGTTGAATTCCTTTTCAGAGATTGTCACGATGTATTCTCATCCTCTGCAGAACGTCAGTTCTACGAAGAGGGGAAACCTTTTACTTGTCTGGATGGCTCCCGCACTATTCCATTTGACAGAGTAAATGATGACTATTGTGACTGCAAGGATGGCTCTGATGAGCCTGGTGTGTATATCCTTTGGTTTATTTTTATGCACAAAATTAAATCAAGTCTTTTTAGTCCATATAAATAATTTCTTGCCATTTATTGAGGTTACATGAATATAATTTTTGCAGGCACTGCTGCTTGTCCCAATGGCAGCTTTTACTGCACCAATGCTGGTTTCCGGTCAACTTTCATTCCTTCTTCCCGGATCAATGATGGAGTCTGTGGTATGAATTTTAATCCGTGTTGACAGTTTCTGGCCAGGTCATATGCAACAAAGGCCACAACGTAACATTTGTCTTTCTTCCACAGACTGCTGTGACACAACAGATGAATACAACAGTGGCGCTGCCTGTCAGAACACATGCAGGTGGGAATGTTTTTGGCTTGTATTTACATTGATTTTGTTTAAGTTCCACCAAAAATTCTATACCTGTGGCATGTTTAGTTTTTATCAATGTGTTTGTTTTGCTTTGCTTAAATATTTCCAGGGAGATGGGACAGAAAGAGAGGGAAGTCATGGAAAAGATGGCAGAGATTGCTAAAGAGGGCTTTCATCTTAAGCAACAACTAATCCAGGAGGCGAAAAAATCCCTAGAAGAGAAAAAGGTGTGAATAACATGAAAAAAACACTTATTTTTTTTGCTAATAATATATATGTATGTATTTTGTTTATACAGATCCATTTTAGACACTTTCTTGGGGACATAGTGTCTCCACTGCTAATTGCATTTTGCTTATTATTACCCATTATGCTAATGTGTACATAATTTTTCATTCCTGTTTTAAATATCTTTGCTTTACATTCAGTTGGGTTGTTTCTTCACATTGGCTTTTTTAATATGACAGTAGCTTCTGTTTTTCCCATTTTATAGTTTTGTCTTTGAAATATACTGTTTCATAATTTTTGTCCTCCGATAATAATGTTGAAAATTTGATGTAACTGAATTTACCCCAACAGACCAAAATGACAGATGTACAGGTTAATAAGAAGGATCTGGAAGAGAAGGTGGAAGCTCTCAGAACTGTAAAAGAAGCCGCAGAACAGCCAGAGAAAGAAGCTAAAGAGCGCCATCTAAAGGCATGGGAAGGTAAATTACAGTGTAAATCTTGCTCATTTCTACAGCATGACTTATCATTATATTTTTTTATATATCTACATTATGTACTGGTAAAACCTGAAACATTCACCTGTCAGATGCAAATATTCTATCCTGAAATCTAACTTCTGTAAAAATGATTCATTTTGTTTTAGATAATAAGGCTCTTATTCGCATGGAGAAGGACAAAGCTAGAATGGCTGAGGTGTTTCTTGAACTGGATGATAATGATGATGGCTTGTGAGTAGCATCTCTCAGTTTTGATCGTACTTTTATCCCATTCACAAGACAATGGTTTAGTGTTTTCTGATGGTATATTAAAAAGAATGGATTGACAATGTAAGCTGTTGCTACTGCAGCTAAGAAAATGGTGTGTTTTTGTGTCTCAGTGTATCAGTGGCGGAGCTTCTTTCTCATGCTGAGTTCGACTCCGATTCAGATGGTACATTTACAGAAGAAGAGGCTCAGGTAAATGTATTACTTTTGTATGCTTTTGAAACATTCTTTATCATCATTCATTCAAGTAATAAAATGTGTAATACTAAGAAGGAAAAGAAATCAAAGTGACACTGATTTTGTTTTCTAATAGGGAATATTGGGAGGAGTAGAGAAAGTGGACACACTAGGATTTGAATCTATCTGGAATAACGTAAAAGAAAGATATGTATCCGAGGTAAGAATTTGGTGCAGTCTCTAAGTGAATAAGTGTAAAATGATTTGCTCCACTAAATGTGTCGCTCTCTTGACAATAGACCGCCACAGACGCTGCTGCACCAGCAGAGATGCCGCAGGAGGAGATAAGGGAGCCAGTTCCTGACAATGACTCTGAACACTACCCTGATGACGACATCCCAGAGGACGAAGATGAGGATGACGAAGATGATGAAGATGACGATCCAGATGACGATTATAAGGTAAATCCATAGAGTTTCTGTAAACGTGCTGGATGACTTTCAAATATATCTTAGTGAGTCACTCCGGCCTGTTTGTGACATGCAGACTCCTCCTACAACGCAAACCCAAGAACCGAAGGATGATGTTGACGAGGGACCTATGCCACCCTATGATGAGGAAACTCAGCTTCTCATTGACTGTAAGTAGTGTACATGTGTGTAAACATACAGTGGACGGCTGTGGGCTTATTTCACTTATTTTACATCTAATGTACAGCTGCTCAGAAAGCCAGGGATGAGTTTGATGAAGCTGAGCGAGCTCTGCGGGAAGTGGATGACCAAATCAAGTAAGACCCAAGTCTGAATATGACGGGATGATTTCCTTTGGCATTTACAAAATGTAACATACTTTATATTCGCAATTTGTCTGCAGAAATCTAGAGAAGGAGATTTCTTTCGACTTTGGACCAGGCCTTGAGTTTGCCTACCTCTACAGCCAGTGTTACGAGCTAACAACTAGCGAGTATGTGCACCAAGGTTTTTTATGAATTAATTATCATATTATATATTCCCACTTTTAATAGACTATTATATTGATTTCCTTTCAGGTACATTTACAGGCTGTGTCCTTTCAACAGAGTATCTCAGAAACCAAAATATGGTGGATCTGAAACTAACCTAGGGTAAGATGACAAGATGACAATGCACAACAGGATTCATGATCTTCGCTCTTTGTAAACTCATCTGGCCCATTCTTTTTCTGTAGAACATGGGGAAAATGGGCTGGACCTGAGGGCGATGTCTACTCTGCAATGAAATATGAACATGGAACAGGGTGCTGGCAAGGCCCCAACAGATCAACCACAGTAAGTTTTTAGTTTTTTTAATCATTTTTAGATTTCACTCTAATTAGTTGTTTATCTTTAGACAAAGCACTATAAATGGAAGTTCTCTGTCTGTCAGGTTAAGTTGACATGTGGAAAGGAGACAGTTGTGACCTCTACTTCAGAGCCCAGTCGCTGTGAGTATCTGATGGAGTTTACTAGTCCTGCTGCTTGCCAGGAGCCTTCGAACTCAGTTTCAGAGCATGAGCATCAAGAACTCTAGATCCATTTGACTGGTGAGTGGTTTTAAAACCTTAACATCTTGTACTGAGACAATTTTATACTAATATGTGGAGCCAAAACACCATTGGCTTCACATATTTCTCAGAAGGACCTTTTTTGTGCTGAATTACCCTTCCTCCTCAACTTTAGGAAATGAAAACTTAATGTAAGCTGAACATGAGTTGAACATGTTTTTTGTTTTTGTAGGTTGTTGAGGGACCACAGTCACTGCAGCAATATGCTTTCTTTGAGCACCACCACCTTGGCATAGATTTAAAATTTCAAAATAAATGGTGGAAATTCCATTTCAGTAGATATTTCATTAGCACTTCAACTTCCTGTGATACCTGTTGTCTTGATTCGATTGCAAATGCAGTTTCATTCCATTGTTTACAAATAAAATTCTTTTTAAATCAAACCTGTGTCAATCGTTTGCTCCTTTTTCGTTTTAGGTTTAAGTAGCCACCTTCTTGTTTGTGACAGCTTTACATGTTCTTGGCATTTTCTCATTCAGCCTCATGACGTAGCACTCTGGAATGAGCATTGAAGTAGTTTCCATAGGTGATGAGCACGTTTCAGCCCAACACTTGAACTGGCTTTAAACCAGGTGAATGTGAAGGCCAAAAACCTTTCTGTTGGTCTAACGGTTATTTTGTGGCGCTAAATATAACCCGTCCCCGTGTTCCTCCCTCAACATGTCTGCCACGTTGGCTTTGTTCTGATGTGTTCTGTACATCTGCAGCAGAGGTTGCTCTTGCTCTTCCTTTCCCAGGATTGTTCTCATGAGACAGATTGTTTCATCATAGTGTTTAATGGTTTTGGCCATGTAATACAAGTTCTTGAGTTTTTTCACAATAATTTAAAGTAATGATTAACTGCCTTCACCCAAAACCAGTGTAAATCAGTGTTTCTTGCCATATTAGTGGCTTGTGCTAATGCTGTAGTAGCACTAATGGAGCTTTTGCTTTGATAAAGCTGTTTTTGTTCTCTACAATGCAGCTGAGCCTCTACAATAATTAGAAATGTCACTAACTATTAACATGCACATCTCTGCCTTGTGACTCTAATGAGAGACAGCCATGAGGCTGCCAAGCTGTCATGAAGGCTTCTATACATCCTCATCAACACATTGTTTTGACAGTCAATAATGCAGTCACTTGTATTTATAACTTTTATTGTATTTTTTTCTGGCATGTAAAGTACAAATAATTAAACAATTCCATGAAAAAGTCTTCAAGCGTCTTCAGCTGAAATCCCAGTAATAAATATCCTAGACTAAACTGAAAGGTTTTTTTCTTTGTTAAATTTTGACATTGTTCATTTGGTCATGTTTGGAAGTATGAGATTTTGTGTTTCCTCCACTGATCTTGGTGTCAGCAGAACTGTTTTGATCATTTTTCACCTTTGATTTGTTCTACCATTCCAGGAAAATGTAAGAAAAACATCACTAAATTACTGCGTCCCCTCTTCTAAATAAATAGACACAAAATACAGTTGGTTGAGAAACAGAAGGACCACTCACCCCCTTACTACCCTAGAGACTCCCAAGAAAACCTTCCTGCAGCCTTTTTGAGCTTTGTAATATTTTGCCAGAGCCTGTGGCTGAGTTTCCAAAGAACATTTTTGCTTTAATAGTCAAAAATTATATTAAATTTGATACAGATGATCTGAATTGTGACAGCGTTTGTACAGAAAATCATTATTTTTTTCATAACTCCGCTCATCAGCATACACAGGAAAGCATCTTGAAAGCACAGCAAACCTAGGACGTCCCCTGCGTTCCTGGCTAGTTGCTGGGCCAAAGCCTCACTACGGGGTCCGTCCCATGTGTCAGGGTTTCACCGAGTGGTTGAAAAACAAGACTGTGATTAGATTAAATAATTAAAAGATTTTCATTTAACAAGACAAACAGAACACAGGCAGTAAAGGCATAACATCTAGCACACAGCATGTAGGTTTATACACTTCAATTAGTTAAATATAGCAGTGCATTCTTTGACTATGGAGAACGTTTCCAAATCGTACTTCTAAAGCTGTTTTTCTATTTGTCCCCCTTTTAAGAAACAAAATGGTGTAACCACAATTTTGGCAAACTTAAAATCTTTTAAACTTGCAAATATAATGAAATAAACCATAAATATACACAAAACATACTTTATACGAGGCAATAATCATAATAAATAGTTTTTAAGTTAACAATAAGTTAAAACTACAAGCTTAAAGTCGCCCAAATAATACAAGTTTGTTGGCGCTATTTTGAATTTTTTCTGTTTAAATTATTTTATGTTGCAACAAAAGCTACCACAGACTTTTACAAACACAATTGAACACAGTTTGATTGAAATAAAAAAATCTAACTAAGTCTAAAATCTGCATACACTGTAAAACTTGAACTAATTAAATAATGGAAGGAAAAATAACAAACTGTACCCAATCAATACAACCAAACATAATCTTTGACCCATGTGTGTTCTCTATGGCAACATCAACAACACAAATACGCTAATTCAACAAGTGAGTCTTTGATATGTAAATGAAATCAATAAATTACAGGAAAAATGATATTTGAAACTGACATGGGCTAAAACTGATGATATATTAGACAGTATTCCTTTCAAGGTCACTGAGAATTGCTCTAATAAGTCAGCCGAATGTGCACTTTGTTCGAGCTTGCATGGTCAGAGCACAAATTAGGGGCTGAGGAAATGATTATGGAAATTTATCGATCCGAGCGCTCATCGCTTGTTTGATTTCCCCAACGTATCAGATTGTTTTGATGTTTTTGTCAGAACTTTTGCTCCTTTCACTATTCCGCAAACCTTTTCAGTGTGACGTTTAATTTCTTTTTTAAAAAATATATATCATTTGTTCTCAGTCAATATAAAAACAAAGCACATTGCACTTACTGTTCCATAGGAAAGTTTTTTTGTCTTTTTAAAATGATTATTGTTGTTGCTCAAGCAGTGTAGTACTGTTTCCTGCCATGGTCCTTGGCTCTCTACTGTACATAAGGTGTGGGTCTTTGTATAGACTGCGTATGAAAGGTTTGGGCTGTGGGTGACCTGTAGTACTTTGGACGTGGCAGCGGTTCAGTGCGGCCTGTTGTGTTGGTTGCTCCTATCGTCTCACTGGTCTCACAAAGGGCTCAGTTCTACTGCAAATAGCCAGGTTAGTCCGCTTGGTGAGCTCTGGACCCTCCAGCCACGATCGATTCGATTTACCTCGGGGCATTAAACTATGATACAGCTCAAAAGATGCCAGATGCCAGAGTAAGTATCGGGCAGCGGTGAAGTGTTAATGGTTCTAAAACAAAGCAGATGATATAATTTGTGGAGAGATACGTTACATGGATGCGTATGTTTTTTCATTTGCCTACAGGTGACCTTATACTTCATCATTTTTCCTGATATGTTTGTTTTATTATTCGCCGTTTGGATGGAATGTGTGCAAATGGAAACGCTTGCAGCTGTTGCATTTGGTTTAGTGGTTTCAGGATTTACAAATGCAAACTGATATGCAGAACTTAGATATTCAAAAGTAATGATAACTGAAACTGTAGAGGGTCCTTTTTCAATAAATAACATAGATTTGTACAGCAATTACTCAGGGAATAATAGTTAGTCTTAATTCACCCTTCGTGGTACTGACTTGCAAAGCAATTCT
Source organism: Betta splendens (assembly GCF_900634795.4). Classification (NCBI taxonomy): domain Eukaryota; kingdom Metazoa; phylum Chordata; class Actinopteri; order Anabantiformes; family Osphronemidae; genus Betta; species Betta splendens. Next base: position 7,511,157 of record NC_040888.2, read on the forward strand.
TTGGCAATATGAAATCAAATTCATCTAATCTTAAATAATCATGCTTAATTATGAATCTGCGTCACTGTTTGGATGCATGTTACACTTTATTTGCAAGCAGCTGTTCGGTTTTTATAGCCGGCCAACGAGCTGGTCTCATTGCAGCTCTGTCTGGGATTCTCAGGTCAAAGAGCTTCACGTTATCGAAGCGCTGTAGACGACGTCTGGACAAGCTGCTAGTGCGTCAAAGCGCTCCGGAGTCTAGATGTGTCTGATTTGTTTTGTTTTTTCTACGTCAGATCGGCTTTTTTCAGTTGTTCTGATGCGGTTGAATGGCTCTGTTTGTATGAGATACGACGTTCCTTCATCCCCTCCCTAGATTCCCACCCTCACACCGCATGCTTGTTCCCCCTTGCTCTGCAAAGACAGAGGGGTTTAAAATAAAGCCATGCGATGTCCCAATTTTTCCAAGCTTAAGAATCTGTAAAAATTCAGCACAAGGTCTTTTTCCTTTGTATGTATAAAAATAGATTTATCTCTAATGTATTCCTTTCAAAGAGATCGTCCTCTTTGGCTAACACAGCGTCACTTAGAAAAGCAAAAGCAAAACTGTCGTGAATATAGTTGACCTTATTTAATCTATCATGTGCAGATGTCTCGATACTGACATAAGACATTAGCTCTCCCCATGGTAAATCGCAAATCTGTTCCGTAACAGACACTTCAGCTAGACAGGTTGGCCTTAATGTTTCATCAAGAGTAACCATAAATAATCATCATGCAGTTGGGCTGGGGATATTTTGAGAAAAGCTATTTTTGTGGCAGTGCCAAACAGATCTGAAGCAAATAAACCCCTTTCTGTTGTAAACAGAGGTATAAATATTGAACTGCTTGCAGTCTTGATGTTGAGGGGACAAGAGTTTAAGAGCGTAAACTTAAAAGAACTGGAGTAACTGGTAAATTTTCCCCTCTGATGATCAGTGATACGTTGAACTTTCCCATATATCATTGCTCACCCTGATAAGTGTATTTCAGCACTGCTTTTCTACTAAATGTTCTTTTTTGTTATTCTGCTGAGCTGAAATGCAGAAACGTAAATCTTTAAATTCATTCACTTGATGATCTTCCATCGTTGCTCCAGACTAAAGAACAATACCGGTGCTCCTGAACCTTTGCGTTCCTTCGTGTTTTTGTGTCCTACATCTTCGCCTTAAACGTTATTAAGCTCCAGAGCAGCATCAGTCGCTGTTTCTCTCGACCTCCTGGCACCAAATGACCTCCGAGTTAAAGGGACGCCGTACAACGCAAAAAGGCCCGAACGAAAAACAGAACCAATAAAATGAGGCAAAAGTGAAAAGAAAACACCGGTATTTTCCTTGGACTTGGCTGTGTCGGGGTGAAACGGTTTTCCCGGCGCGCTCGTCGCTAGGGAATCGCTAATGAACGGCGTCACCATGGGAGCGCGGCCGCTCTGCTCTAAGTTCACAGACAGTCTGCTCGTGTCGCATCCGTCTTCACAGACAGACTAGAAAAATGCAGGACCTCTTTTGTTATTGTGGACTCAAGGCGTGTTCATGTGGTCGTTACTGAACCGTGATACCTACAGTAAGTGTACGGGTGTGTTCTTCGGTGTGAGACTGTGGGGACGAGAGTGATCTCGACGGCCTTCGTACTACTTTCCTCTGTGACCAGTATTCGCTATATTGGGTCTGAACTATCAGACTCACATAGGGTAGAGAGACTGCCTTTAAGCTAGGCACCACCTAATGCAGGTCAGGAAACAGTAGTCAAAGTTTCTAGAAAATGCTTACATACTCGGCTATTATAACCACCTTAAATATTGAATATATAGTTATATTTTAATAGACGTATATAAGAGAACACTGTTTTTTAATTTCATTTTCTTTGATCTACAAAAATCGCTGATTCAAAATGCCCAAGTGTAAAAAAGTGACTACATCTTCTCCAGCAAGATAATGGGAGAGACGATGGGGTAAGAGTTTGGGTAATTGCACATATTTGTTCGTTTCAATTTTTGATCGTTTTTGTTCATCAGTCGGATTTGCCTGAATTCAATCAAAGCACTCGGTACACATTCTGTGTCACATTCGTTAGACTGTCTCCGCGAAAAGAAAGCGCTTGCCCGTCCCCAACCAAACCAGCGACGTGCCCCTTCTAATTCAATCCAGGCAAATATCGGAAAGGACTCGCATGTTGTGTAAAGAGAAAAGAAAAACTCCACTAGTGTGTTTGTTTGAAACTCTGACTTGTGTATGGATACGTTTGGATTGTGTGTGTTTGCGTTCTGTGTGTGTGTGTGTGCGTGTGTGCATGTCTGTTTGTGATAATATAGTATGACTTTATGTGAGGATTATGTGTCAGAGAGAGACTCAGTCCAGACCCATGTAAAGTGATGACGCGGGGAGCTCAGGGTGCCGTCCCTGCAGGTCAAAGGAGCTGGCAGCAGCAGCCTCTCTCTCTCAGGCCTTGTGCTGCTTACTGGTCTTGAAGGACACCTGCAGCACGCGGTCGCCCAGGCGGTAGCCGTTGAGGCTAGCGATAGCCATGGCGGCCTCGTCGTAGTTGGTCATGGTGACGAAGCCAAAGCCCTTGCACTTGTTTGTGGTGAAGTCACGAATCACCTTGACGTTGGTGACTGCGCCGAAAGGCCCAAAGAGCTGCCACAGGACGCTCTCGTCCGCCTCGGGGGACAGGTTGTACACGAAGATGCACCAGCCGGCTCCGGTGGGACCGGTGAGGTTGACGCCGGCCAGGCTGGTCATGCTGTCGATGGTGATGGGCGAAAATCTGGGGAAGAGAGTGGGAGAGCTACCATGGGTGTCATTCTGAAGTTCCACACAGCATCCAGCGCTCTACACTGTGTCTTAAGGGTATTAAGCTGTGAAAAATACCAACGCTTGCAGTTGGGTAAGGAGTCAGGGGACCCCATCTCCATCCCTCTGCTGTTCAGTAAGAAGTTAAATCTGAGTGGGCGCCACAGTGACTCCAAACTAGCTACTTTCATACAACATGACCCCGCGTGCCCTCAGACACAGACACCCACACAATCTGCATATTTTTCACTGCTGACCAAAGTCTCTGGAAGAATTAAACACATGAATCACAATGTTCAACAGAAACCACAGCATATCGAACGAAAACAGAAACCTAGAGAGGGATGAAAAGCAAATCGGAATCAAATCATACGAAAAACTGGAGCAAACAGAGGAGACGCAAACGGAATCTGGTATGTCCATGCTGGTGAAAAAAAGGGGACATTAAAGCAACTGAAACTAACAATGTTAGTTCATAAATAAATACATAGAAAGTATTTCTATTAATTAAATCAAAAGAACGAAAAGGTTAAACAAAGCCATGCCAGAATACCCTGCTGTTAGAAGGCTGCATCAGGGCCTATTTGAAATAGTCTTTTGTTGTCTAAGCTGCTTCTGCAACGTAAGTTAAATGGGCAGTGGGGCTTGAAATTCATGACCATTGTATCTGAATTTGAGATGAAGTCAGCAGGTGGTATTCCGGGCACTTTGTTTGAGGTTTTATTTTGGCATGGATGCTTTTGAAAGGACACCTTTTGGCATTTACCTCTTGATTCCGTAGCTGGCGTTTAGTAAATTGTCGAGTCTGAAACGCAAAAGGGAGAGTGGAGGGGATGCAGACGTTAGTTATGAGATCTACAAGGAAGAGGGGACTGTCAGTCAACATGTAGCTCCTTCACCAGCTGACCTCCAGAGGGCATCCTTCACTGCACCGCAGTTCCAAAGCAGCCAACCACAACATGATGGCTTTTTTTAAAAAAAACTCTGAGATGGTATTTATTGTTAGTCTGAATTCAGAATTCATTGTTTTCCACGTGTCAGAATGACAAATCCATCCTGAACGTGCTGATTAGCTTCATCATGATCATGCTACGCTGCCCGTAGGCAGAATTTGGAGGCGCAGTGTCATTCTTCTTTAACCAAAGTGTGTTTAGCTTTCCATTTTTTTTTATTTGTACTTGTGTATTGTAAGTCTGGTCTCTTACATTGGTTTTGAGCTGTTATTTGGATCGGGTCCCTTTCCAAGTGAAGGGATCATGCTGCAGTTTAAAAGAAAGTCAGAGAGAAACAGTGAGGAGGAGGGACAGTGCCAAAATAGCCAATTGTTTATGCTCCAAATTGCTTTAAAGAAAATTATAATAATTATATTAATATAAAAATACTTAGTGTTAGTTCGTGTTTACATAATTTACCACATCACAGCCTACTTCTATAATGATATTTTTTGGGGTGTGTCACTTCACCTCGTGGATTGTTATTCTGTGTTTACTCTTAGCCACAGCAAGCTAAGAGTAGCTCAGCAACATAAACCCATGTCATACGAATTAAGAGACTCAATATTTGTGATCTGAAACGTGTGGGATACTGACTTTTGCTCAAGCACAGCGACAGAGCGAGACGCCGAGCGGCTCGAGGACAATATTGTTTCAGAGGCCACCTGTCGGTTCGTGCCGAACTCCCAGGCGCTGCGAGGTTGGTGAAGGTTCAGTACCTGAAACGCTGGGTCTGGTGGTGCAGGGGGCCCGTGTAGCGCCGCGCAGCCGTCTGGTACAGCTGGGTCAGCAGGGCCTGGCCCGTCTTCTGGCTGGGGTTGTTGGCGAATTTGACGGTGATGGGCTCGGCGGCGCCCAGGGGCTTCTGGCCGTTCAGGCCCTTGATGGCCTCCTCCGCCTCATTTCGCTTGTCAAACCGGATGAAACCTACTCCTCGTGATATTCCTGCTCCGAATAAGAAAACAGACCAAAGTTACTACCGTCATCGGGCGCTGCTGCTCGTGCGACGGCAGGACCCGCGGGCGCCAACGGAGGGACCGGTTGAGGGCTGAAGTAAGGGTTTACCTGTGACCTGGTCCACTAGGATGCGGGATGTGATGATTCGACCGTACTGGGAGAAGAGCTGCTCCATGTCTTTCTGGCTCATGGTCTTGGGGAGTCCACTCACATAAAGGTTTGCGTCCCGAATGGAAGCTGAGCTTGGCCGAGCATATGATACCTAGGACGCCAGAAACAGGATCAATAAATGAGATAGCTCCTCAGACCCAGCGCTGACTTTCCAGTCAGTATATCAGAGCTACAGTATGTAATTGATCAAAAAAACCCACAGTTGTCATTTCTGGGATGATGGGGAAACAGTGGTGATAGATGGTCCAGTTCAGTGCATTGTTGGCTGAGGAACAGAGCGAGTGTTGTCTGAGATAGGCCGTGCTGGCCTCCCGGTGCTCCCTCTGCTTTGTCTCTATCCACCATCAGCGAACAGCAAACAATGTGAATGGATCACACGACTAGCAGGCTCCTGGACAACTGATATCTGCTCACGTGCTGTTTTAGTTAAGAGCCTGTGTGGAAGCCGCCAGTGTGTCCTGATGTGAACTCAAACGACTTCTTTTGTTTGTTTTTTTCGGATGAATACAGGTGTTCTGATTTGGTTCGTCAGCATCGGCGCCTATTGTACATGCGGAGCGTATTAGGGTGTTCTGGTCGAGATGGGGGGGTTGGGGGGGTGTGTGCTCGGGGAGCAGAGGCTGCCCTATAATTAACCCTCTCCCTGTCGCTCCCACAGTACAGATGGTGCCTGAAGCCCATATGGCCTCTAATCCTGTCACTGGCATTCTGCTGTCTGAACTTCCCCCTACTCCTCTGGTAACCCCACCCCCCCTCCCCCTTCAAGGCCCCAAAATCCCTCTTCATCGAAGCCTTTTGCAAAAGCAAAATAAGAGCTGGGAGATTGTTCCACGGAGACCAACTTTTTCTATCATACTGTATGTGTATTTATTCTCCTGGAAGGTGAACAAACCCAGTGCGTGACGTCGCCTGCTCATAGCTCATTGTTTGATCAGTCGTGAGTCAGACTAGACGTCCCCCATTCAGGGACAGCTGTTGAGAAAAAAAAATCACCTGCTCCTGGAGATTTGATTTCTCCATCCGGCGGTTTATCCCGATCTTTGATCAGGTGTGTGTGTGTGTGTGTGTGTGTGTGTGTGTGTGTGTGTGTGTGTGTGTGTGTGTGTGTGTGTGTGTGTGTGTGTGTGTGTGTTGGGAGGGTGGTGAAAGGAAGTGGTGTTCAGTGATATTCCTGCTCTCTCCTTCATCCGATTGTGGGACAATAAGACCCCTAATTAGTGGAGATTGGAGGCAGATGGGGCAACCTGGACTGACCCTTTTGCACCACAGTCATGCTTCCTAATTACATTTCCATCACAATAACCCCTGCATGCTGTCTGCCCCTTGCTTTCTGACCTCCGCTCCCTGCTCCTCTTTTCACTCTTTCTCTCTCTTCCTTTGTTCTAGACACCGCTGCCTTCTGCCGCCGCCTCCTCCCCGTTTTCCTCGGCTCCCTCTGTCACGTCTGTCACCCCTCTTTCCCCCCGCCTCCACAAAATCCTCACTTCCTTTCTGTTTGTCAGGCATGTCATAAAAAAAAAAAAAAAACAATTCCAGAGCGGAGGCATGCTCACCTTGATTGTTTTAGTTTGCAGTTTGAGGCCATTGAGTGTGTTGATGGCTTTGTCTGCATCATTTGGATCCACGTAGTTTACAAAGCCATAGCCCAAACTCTGACCTGGAGACAAAGGAAGGACCAGTGGCATCAGAGCTCTCAAAGCTCGCTGGAGCAGTGGTATGGTTTCACACGTGAACACAATCTCGTACCTGTTATCTTGTCTCTTACTAGCTTGCAGGACTCAATCTCTCCGATGCTACCGAACAAACTCTTGAACTCCTCCTGGGTCATGTTCTGAGGCAGATAGTTAACGATTAGGTTGGTTTTGCTGTCGTCTGTGGAGCCATTGGTGCTAATGACCGGGCCGTTAGGCAGACTGGTTCCGCTTGGACCATTGGACACCTGGGTTTCCATGGTGCTGATTATCTGCTGAGGAAGAGGATGGTGTTAGATTCATATTTTATAATGACACAAAAAAGGACACATGCTGTATAAATATGCATATCTAATATCCAACACTCATCCTACGTTCACAATATAAACCACACACACACTCACACACACACTGCCCACTTTGTCACTGTCAGATAGGAAGGTCAAGAATTAGCATTTCTAAAATGAAGATGGATACAAGGTCTGATTTATCATCTCCCCCTCCCCCTCCTTTACCCCATCTTTCCTCTCGGTTTTGCCCCCAGCCTCTGGTCCTGCAGATGTCACAGTCCCTTTTCCTTTCTCCTCCCCTCCCCCCACACTCTTCCAGGGTCAAACACCATTACATCATTACATAGGGACGGATAATGGTGGTAGTGGTGTGTGAGGGTGGCTGGGGTTGACATAAGAGACGGTGACAATGCTAAATGGATTAAGTGCTAAGTGATTATATGATGCTTTGCAAAGAAATATTCCTCTGGATTACTCGTTTATTGCTCTGACTTTGTTGAGGTATCCTTGCAGTCAGCTGTTTTTGTACGCAGCATAAAAGATGTAGGTTAGGGCACAACATAGTGTTTGCATGTCTGGTGTTGCTCTGGCGTGCACCGTGTTGCTTAATTTGATCCACGGGGGATTCTCAAGGAACATCTGTGTGGTCAGAAACAAAACTTCCTGCTCTACTTTGCCTTTCCCTTTTACTCTAAGCACCCAGTTTCCCGTCTCTGGATAATTGTTAGCATCGTAAATCCGCTGTACGTGAAGGAACAAAGGATTTTCCACTGTATTGTTGCTTCACGATGTCAAGAAAATAACACATAGCATTTAGATTTGTAAAGATCGAATCCGGCCTGTCAGTTTCTTACAGGATGCGAATTTAATGACATCTGGGCTTTTACTTTGCTGTTTTCATATGCTTCAGTTATAATAAGGATAAGTTCATATGTACAAGACAGAAATATATGCTCTCGTCTAGCCTGTCTTTTTCCATCATGTCTGTAACCCGCTGCCTTGCTTTGAGCCTCACCTCGACTCAGGTTGCCCCGGTAACAGTCCCTCAAAGACTGCATTGTTTCTAATGACTAAATGGCTTTCTTGCCTTAGCTCAGTCGAAGTGTCTGTGCTTATTAGAAGCTAGCAGACAGGTCATACAGTTTTTTTTTATCTGTGTGCCATTATCACAATGCTTAGCAGAAGCGCCGAATATCAGTAAGTCACACCGATAATGACAAGGAGAAAAGGAGCAAAGAGTTCTGACAAGCTAAAAATAAAACACTTTACATATGTACACACAAAACAGGGGAGTGCAGCGAGGCTGCTAGCTGAGTATCATTTATGGGCCGGTAGAAATACTAATGCAGGTGTGTTGACAGAAAGGCGTCACCTAGTGCTGTACATGTTTGGGTGATGTGATGCACCTGACAACCAGAAACACCGTGCGAGCAACTGGACGCATTCAAAATGTAATACATGTATTTTGCAGGAAGAGGGGAAAAAAACATATAGGGCAAATTTGGCTCACCAACTGAAATAACCCTCAGCATGACAGAACACACATCCCCAGTGAATAGTGTGAAGTTATATAACTCACAGACCCGCTGAGTTAAGGCCGGGCACCGAGATTGGCTGACACAAGCAGCAAGTACGGTGGAGACTTACAAACAGACATGGAGGAACAGCGCCTGATAAAGGTGTATGATATGAATCACAGAAAAATAACGTGCTTGTGTTTGTGTCTTTGCTTCATATCATGGCTACATTCTGCTCATAAAGCATCTAATGATGCCATAACATAGTCTGTTTCAAACAATCCTTCAAAGTTTCTGACATATTCCAGCTGCCAGGGTGTCGCTCGGTGTCCCACACTGCTTTTTTTGTTTCTATTTTGGGATTCTGTGATATCTCCCTTAATATTTAATGTACTGCATCACTTTCGCCTACACATGGTCCCAGACTCGCACGCAAACAAGAGCCCTGCCTCCACTGCCAAACACATGAACCCAGACTCGCACGCAAACAAGAGCCCTGCCTCCGCTGCCAAGCACATACCTCCCACACTGTACACTGGTAAATTGCAAAACGTAGAGAACCTACATCACTGAATGTAAATGCAGCATGAGATCCGAGTCCATCTATTAACAGCTTTCCTAATTTATTTCTGCTCCAAATGCAGCACTGCACTGTAGGCTATAATGTACAGATCAACAACTGTTTCAGTGAACTAAGAATGAGCCGGAAACCGAAGATGTATGTGTATAGCAAAAAAAAGGCTTTCATCGTCATCATTATCATCAGTATTTTGTTGTGGCAACATTAAATGTTTGCTAATTATATGATAATTATTTTTATTTACATTATTTAGATCTTACTTGTTGTTGTTTTTGGACTAAAACTAATATTAATCTAAGGTACAGAGTGAAAAATATACAGTTTTATTTCACTCTCAACTCTGATATAGATTTCTTGTCGTAACCTTGCCTCTAGTTCACATTATGATGCATTATATAAAGATTTCTTTCTGGAAGGCATGAATCAAAGATAAATTCTATGCTGGAGTGTAAATGAGCCTTCTAAATAACACAGATTACAGGATTATCCCAAACAAAGGGCATTAGCCACACTCTCTGCAGCTTAAGGGATCATGGTGGCAGCTGTAAAACAACAGGGCGACAGGAGTCACAGCTCATGGCAGCCATACACCCAGGCTCCCTTCAATACTCCGCTCGGGAGGCTAAAAATAAAAGATTTAAACGCGATTTCAGCTCTCGTAGTATGGGACTGATTTGATAAGATGAGAGCGGACAACGTCAGGGGCTCCCGGAGACGGATCTGCCTTGCAAGTCCTTGTAGCACGGGGCGCTATCCAGCGTGCTGAAAAAGGGAGTGGCTTTCGGACGGTCTCATTTGAGGCCACGGAGGCCCGTGCGTCTGGCAACGACCACTGATTCGATTTATTCCATACACTGCGCCGCCATCAATCCGAGTTAGTGACGGGAAAAACACGCGTATTGCTGTTTAAATCTGACAGATACGTGACATAATCCCCCCGATTTCTCCGTTTCGCTCGTTTTTAATAGGGCTGACTTGTGAGCTCTGCAGGGATTCATGAATCGCAGCGCCTTTTTGCTGAATAAACGTATTGAAACGACCAAACAAAAGAGCCACCCGTTCCTCCTCTTCTCCCTCGCAGAGGCTATGGCAGCACTATGAATATTAATGTAAACAGTGGCGCTTTGTGTCGTGGCCAGGGGCTGCAGGACTCTCCGGGAACAATGACTGTTACAGTTGCCAGCTCCGAGTCAAAACGCCACAATAGGGCGAGTAAAAAAAAATCAGCAGATATTTATCTGTTGACTCGTGTCTTCGCAGACACGATTTAATTATACACTTGTTTTAAATTTGGTCCGCGTTGAGGCGTAAACCTACGTATGACAGCAATTGGAAATACAAATATACCCACATTTGGTCACAAATGCCTGTACGTTAATCAAAACAAATGCTGATGTTGTAAAAGGCGATTCGAGCTTTAATGTCCTACACAAGTTATATTTGCTGATCATTAAAAAATGGGCAGCAGAAGGAAAATCGCTTCTTACATAACATAATTGTGTTAACGTCTCATAAAAGTTCAGCTCGTGTGTCATCAGTCGAAATTTGACCAAACGTATTGATTATATTTCCTGTACGTGTTTATTCAAAAAGCCTCCAGCTCGTCTCTACACCCGGCAGAATTATTGACACTGTAATACACGGACCTTGCAGTTTCCACCTCACGTTTGTTTAGAGCGCTTCAAAGTGATTGCCTCGCCTGTTCTTGTCCTTGAATTGTGTAAGTGCCGTGGAAAGGTGAACTGACTCAACGCTTTTATTTGCTTGGCACTGCGGTACAGCCACGGGGAGACTGCGGACCATGTGGAAGGCTGCTATAAAGCCCCCGTCGGCGTGACACCGACTAGGCCTGCGTGGGACAATAGGTAGCGTGTACAACAAAGAGAACCCCCATCTGGCGATGGGAAGGTGTCGCGCGGACAGGTAAGAGTCTCGCAAATGGCGGACCGGCGAGCTGTCCACTCAAACGCCTTTTAAAACAAGATTCTGCCTATTTCTCATTTAGTCCAACGTGTTATTTATGGTGTAATACACGAGTCTGTTCCCTCTGCTTCTCAGATCATTTATTTTGTGTTCTACTATTATTAATTACCCTCCGATCAGCCACACACTTTGTTATGGGTGAATATAAATTATATTTGAATTTTATATTTCATAGTAACTAAGAACTCCACTATTATCATAGCACACGTATTTATATTTAATTTCATGTTAACACGTCAGTTTCACGGCTCATCGTTCATTTTGTGACTTTTATAATTGTGTGTAAGTGGTTTGCTTGTGTGCTTATGTGCAGCGCTGAAGCTGGAGTAAGACGGCTCCAGGGCCTCCGGTCCAGCAGAGACACGCCCAAATCCGGCCGTCGGCGCGGGCCCGAGCTAATTAATCTCGCCCCGTCGCGTCTTCTTTTCTCCGCCAGGTGAAACGCACGCGTGTGCGCCTCGCGCGACGCGACACGTTCTGCAAAATGCGCTCAACATAAAGACGCCCGTGCGCGTCCTTGCCGCCGCGGCCTTCGAGATTTCCAGTCCATTGACTCGGTCGCATCGCAACGAGAACCCTGAGGAATTTGGACTTTGTCTGATTCAATGCAAACCAGTGGATGCGTAATCTCCCCCCCCCCCCCCCCCCGGAGTGACTCGACCCTTTTTTTCCTCCTTTGCCTCGTTGGATGGGCCCTCAGCCTCCGAGGCATCATGTTTTGTCTCAGAAATCCGTCTCCAGCATCCTTGCGCTACGCGACGCGGAGGAAAGGCGATCCCCCCCCCCCCTCTCAACCACAGAGCGTCTCCCTCTCTGCCTGCCTGCGTCGCCGAAATCCTGCGGAATTCGTTAATCTCCACTCCTGCATCGTTAGGGCGATATATTCACGGCTGCGACATGTAGACACTTGACGCGAAGCTAAGGCGCAGAGCTCGAGCTATCTAAAATGGCAGGATGAAGACTTTATCCCTCGCTGAAGATGACTGCGGGCTGGAGCGCAGCCGGCATGGCGCATCGCTCAGTATGAGATTACTAATTGTCACTTTCGATCGTTAATCTAAGGATAATATATCGCTCCATATCGATTCAACTCCGCCGGATGGTGGCTGCTGCTCTATGTTTTGGCATGTGGGCATGAGGATGGAGATCTGTGTGTATTTACATGCATCTGCACTTAAGACGCGACAAGAGGGAAGATGTGTAATATAATTGTGTACGGCCAAGTCATGTGTGCATGAATTCAACACTAAAGGGCTGCAATAAAATGTCAGCATGCTGCGATACAACAGAGCCTTAACACAGAAGAGAAAGTCATACGTACAGTAACCATTCTTGACGTACAATGAAAGAAATCTAGGTCCTCCTTTTGCACTGGTCTTGAAGCTGAAGGCTGGGTCTCACTATGCTTTTTCGGCCTCTTCCGTTAAATGGCCCTCGCGCCGGGAGTCCAAATGAAAAGAAAAAAAAAAACAAAAAAAGGAAAAAAGTACAATCTTTGCCAGGGGATCTCAGCCCTCCGAGATTGTAGGCGTCCTCTATAGGATGAAAATGAGGAGAAAGGGGTTTTCTACTGGATGGTGATGAGGGAGAGCGTTCTCTCTGCGTGGCGTGGGCGATGGTTCAGTAAAAAAAAAAGAGAAGCAGTGATCCTCGGCAGGGTGTGTCCAGGGGAGGGTGTTCTGGTTCTGCTGCCTTTTGTGTGTAATTCCCTGCTCCGCTCGCAGTCTCCTTCTGTGCCTCTGCTGCAATGTTCTTCTTTTATGCGTCCTCCTGGCTGGCGGAGCGCGCTGCTGATTGGCTAATTGTGCAGGGAGGGTACTACAAGGCAGCCATTGCAACGCGCTCCCTCTCCCACTATCCCCTTCAGGAGGGATCACCAAGAGCCACCCCCCCCCCATCCCCGCCCGCCCCTTCCCTTTTCCATCCCTGCCCTTCCATCTCTCCACTCCCTTCGTCTTGCTGCCCTTCCTTTCTTCCTCCCCCCCCTCCCTTTAACACAGAGCTGAGTGAATAGGACTCCACCTGCACTTCCAGAACAGATGGATGCAAGAGAAGACAGTGGACTTGCCCCCCCCCCTCCCAGTCTTTGCACTCGCTTCTCCCACAGCACAACCCCTTCCATTCTATCCCAGTCTCCTGTTGGCCCGTTTGAAACCTAAGCAAACAACTTAATTTGTTCGGCCTTTGTCTTTCTGCATAAAAGCGATTTTTGAGTGTCGCTGCGAGTTCAAGGGCCGCGGGTTCTTCACAGTCGCAGAATTGCACTCGTACAGGAGGAACACACAGCATCGCGCAGTAATTGGGTGTGAAGTGCGGCCAGAAACAAAGCATTAAATCCATAATGGCGCTAATGAATGGCTGATTCCTGGACCCTCTCGTGTGCGAGGCAGATGGCCAGTCATAGGGTCAGGTGCAGACATGAGAATAACAAATCAGACGCCCCTGAATTCATCTCCGTTCACTCGGGGAAAAGTTGGGGAAGACGTCGCTCTGCCGAGGCCGCGCTGAGAGATCCGCTTCTGGGCGCGGTGAACAGAACGGGAGCGGGCGGCGATTGTCGTCCCAGTGGCGCTGTCCTGGAGGTGCTCCCGTGCCCACCTCCTGGGTGGCGAGTGCTCGCTGAGACATGCTGTTTGGGCTCATCTATAATGCATCCCCTGCCCCGGGACATCATGTGTGACAAATGACCTATTTCTGTGCAGACCCCCATAGGGCCTTGACCTGGAGGGAGGGGGGGGGGGGTGCATGCGTGCAAGTGCTCGTAATTCAGCGTACGTCTTTTTATTTGTGTGTGTGTGTGTGTGTGTGTGTGTGTGTGTGTGTGTGTGTGTGTGTGTGTGTGTGTGTGTGTGTGTGTGTGCTTGTCTCCGGCTCGCTGCTAATGCGAGGGAGTGACATAACCGGAAGAGAACGCGCGCCGTACAGAAGGAAAAGACTTGTGTTGTTGTCGTTTTTTTTTTTTTTTTTGCAAATCTGTTAATGTGGACAAGTGGCGCCGGGTTGGTTTACTCCAGCAAAAATAATCAGCAGCTCTGCTTCCCTCCGCCCACCTGACCGACATTAACCTCAGATGTGTCCAAACGATGGCTGAGAATGAACGTTTGCACCGTGGCACCAATCACCTGTCTTTAACACACCAAACACAAACATTAGACCACAATCAGCTGGAAATAGAAAAGCGGGACTCGGGGCGAGCTCCGCTCCGGCCGCTTTTTGTTCCCCTCATCTTCCAGTCACTCCTATCTGCTCCTCGTCTTCCTTTTTGTCCTTGTTCCGCCGCTCTCTTGCAGTCAGATTCTGAACATGGACCCTGTCTGATATTTTACATAATTGCCTTACATAAGTAGCAAGCTCAGCTCAGAGCTTGGATGATATTAGTGCAGATGAATATTGCATGAGGAAAGCACTCGTTAAGCGTTAATAAGAGGATAGAGATGGAGCCCCACTGTCAGTCTGTCTTAACCCTGCCTCCACCATTCTGTCAAGCAGTGACTCAACTCAGCCTGGATGCGTTGGAGCCTTTGAGTCAGTTTCTTAGAGAGGGGAGAAGTGTGTGTTTGTGTGTGTGTGTGTGTGTGTGTGTGTGTGTGTGTGTGTGTGCCCGCGCACCTACGCACGCGTGTGTGTTTCTGCCGATGCGTACGGACGTCTGAGGGGAGGCAGCGAGCTTCCATCATTAGGTGCTTGTGTTTTTCCCGTCTTTGTTTGCAGAATAAAAGCGGCTCTCATGACACAAAGGTGCCCAGGTCCGCCGACTGACTGCAGCCCCACTTACAGTTCACACTTAATGTGAATAAATGGGCTTAATTGCGGACCCTCATTAAAGCCCTGCTTAGTAGTACGGCAGCTGAATCCTCCCTGTGGGTAAGAGGGCATTTGAAGCGCCCATTGTACATCACTGAATCAAAGGATCAAGCATTGGTTTTGCTTAAAAGTCTTTTTGTTATTCGGCTGATTATTCCCCTATTGTTGAGGGTTCCTCCACTAGCGGTGATTAGGAGTCCTGCTGCATTCATCCCTTGCTCTTGGTATATCGTGGAATGTTCCTCGGTGCCAGAGGGAGGAATCAAAGCGTTTATGGAATAGGTTCAGTGATTCTGAACATCATCAGCCCAGAGAGGAAACTGTAACCACACACACACACACACACACACACACACACACACACACACACACACACACACACACACACACACACACACACACACACAAACACACACACACACATACAGACCCTGAGCTAATGTTCATTGACTCTATAACATACCTGCTGTAAGTGTGTTCTGGCTCTGATTAGTTATGTTAATAATGCCATCTTCTCAACCTTATTACCTTATTATTATCATCACCTCTCGTATATTTGTGGACTTATGTGAGCATGGAGGCCTGTTGCCTTTGCCCTGTGATGAAGCAGTGGCTCTGTGTGTGAGAGAGAGAGAGAGAGAGATGGAGAGAGCGGAGGGAAGCGACAGAGGGAGTAAGAGAGTGGCGCTACGACAGTGTATCTGGGGGATGGGTGGCATGAATCAGCCTCGGGTCTGGTTAACTCGCGTCTCCCTCCACTAGGCCTGGCTTTTGGCAATTCGGGGGTTTTGTGGCAACAGCAGTGAAGCAATTAATGCTTTTCGGGAAAGGATCCAAAATCAAATTAGCCTCTTTTAGGGAGGACATTTGTTGATAATGGCAAGTGGCCTAATTCAAGCCTTTATGCATGATTCTGGCAGCTTTCTTGAGGTCTCCCCCGTGAGTTCTTGCACTTTCTCTCGGCCTCTTCTCTTTCTCTCCGCGTCTTCCTCTTCCTCTGTCTGTCTCGGTGTGTTGTCTCTGGGCTATTATTAGAGTAGACAGGCTGGTGGGAGGAAGTCTCTGAAGTAGACACTCTTGTCATCTTTTTATTTATGGATTACTGTATATTCTTCTTTCCATATGGCTGCTTAATCCCCCCGTGTACGTGGAAGTCTTGTTTTGCATGCAGGCACTGCAGAATGGGTTACGTTTAACCTTTTCATAGCAGATACGGATGAGATTCACGTTCCTATTACTCGACTGAGGGATATATACACCTACAGGGTTTATACAGCAGACCTGCGTATGTTAATGCGTGAGGCCGGACCAACCTCCTCCTTTGCACAGACTATGTTCTACTCATAACCTTTTTAAATATAAAGTTATTAATCTTTCATTTTGTCCTGTCTGAGTTGGCGTCCAGGGAGAGCCCTTAAATACACAAAGCTCTTAGACATTCGCCGTGTTTTTCCTCCCGCTGCTCTCTCTCTGACATGAAAAAGACGCGACAGAGACTGTTCCTTGCTGCAAAAACGGCATAAATGTTCGACTTGTAAACAGCAAATCACTTTTCCTGCCCCCCGACGCCAATTGTTCTCCGGGTCCGTTCTTGTAAAGCGTGTTCTGAATTCACACGATAACATTTCCTAGAAAAGCACACAGGTTTAGCCGTTGCACTCTATTTTCTCTCCCTCCATCTTCCTCCTTCCTCCTCAGCTCGGTCAATCTCTGGCTCCCACTCCGTGTAGTCCGGTTCTCTCCCCCATTTCAGTAATAGGAGACTCGAAATCAATAGCACATTAGTCTGGCCGGAAACTCTTGTGGAATTAAATATGAATGACTGAGATTGCAGCTCTACCTGCTGCTGAGAGAGATGCATGATGGCTCCTGGGGATATGGAGGTTTTTTTTTTCATTCCTCCCTCAAGTAAAAACTGTCAGGCCATTTTTTTTTTTGCTGTCCTCGCAGCGTACCGGATCACTGGGCTACACCTTGTTTTGCCGGAGACCGGACTCTGATGGCTATTGTTGGACTTGCCGTTTTGTCCTTGGCACTGAGCAGTGACCGGGGCTGATAGCATAATTCGACAGAGCAAATGGCACCTCGGACGTCACAAAGCCGCGACAGCTCAGGAGGCAAGAAGAATCAGCTGGCTACACCCATCGTCTAAACACAGCAGCAGCACCACCATTTGAATATGAAAGAGCTCTCTGGTTATTAGTAGATTGCATCTTGCTCTTTTTCCCCCCTCAGTGTTTTTTCCATGTGCTTTCTTTTCATTAGGCGTTCAGGTTGACTGCTCTGTACATTTATTGTGGAACTTTTTACATGCAAATTGTGTTGCCGGGTAGTCTTCCATTTTCATTAACTGCTTCAGTGTGTAAAGTGGAATAATTTCTTTTAACATGGCGTTTGGCTTAAAAGCATAATTTGCAAGGTGGTTGGAAAGTGCTGGCTGGTGGGAGGAAGGTAATATGAGACAAAAAGCCACTGTGGAGGCTTCTGGGAAATGATAGATGCTCGGGCACCAGTAAGCTAATACACATACAGTAGATGATACAGATGATGTATTTGCGAGCTATATTTCATCCCATCAGAGATGAAACGGTTTGTGACAGATGGAGTGATATTGTTCCCCGTGCGGCCCCTGAGTGGGGCCCCTCCTGCTCTCCCTCCCCGACAGATGTAGGGGGAGGACCACTGTGCACTCTTCTTTCTTCGCATTGATTTGGGTGCTTGAACCCTTAGGGACTACGGGGTGGTGTTTGGTTGGGGGTGGTGGTAATGACGATGGGGGTTTAGTCATTTCCTGCAGCACAGATCTTGTAATAACCTGTAACCCATAACAAGCATAAAGCTTGAATGCATAAACATACTATATGCATTCATCTGCACATGCTGTACCTTTTGTTGCAGAGGGACATTAGCTATTAGCTAAATCCAGCACATCTTTTTTTACTGCTTGAGGTTTTTTTTTTTTGCATCATCTCTCATAAATAACTGTAATAATAATATATTCAAACACGGCTCCCGCTAATGTCGGCGTCCTGCGTGCGCTGTGATGAGTGGAGCTGGAAGGCAATATTTCCATAAATCGTACTTAGTGAGTGACAGCAAAGCAGGCACCCATGCATGTAATGTAGGCAGAGGGGAAAATGTGGCTGCTTACTCCGGTGGCTAAGCTTCGCGTGCTGCTGGTCACGGCGCTGCGACGCGTTTTCTTTTGTCTGATTGGATTTGAGCTGAACACGGCCGTCCGGTGCCAGTCGAGAGGCGAGCAGCAGGAATTTGTGTTTTCTGAAGCAATTAGAGAGATTTGGGGTGATTTAGCTATGATTATCTGCAGCCCCCCACCCCACCCCGGCACCTACCAATCCCAACTTTAGGCTTAACATTAGGAGACTTAACAGCTGCCTTGTGGCAGATGTGTCCCGGTGCTACACCTCACTCTCTGTCCCTGTAGGGGAAAGGTCAGGAAAGGGGTGGAGGTCGAAGCAGACACTCCTCTGAAGTTGCCATAGATGTTTAGGCTTTGAGAGAAACAAACAAATGAGCACCTGCTTGGATGGAGATAAGAATTAGCACTGTTGATGATGATATTCACTGATGTGCACTCCCTCCATCCTGCTTTATAACCAGCTTTATAGCAATGTTAGCCGTGTAATATTTTACCAATAAAATGTTTTATTACATGAAAATGTTACTCTTTATTTACGATAACTATTTACTGCTTTGTTGTTGTTTTTGCTTATTCTAATGCCTTAATGTGGGTAAGGTTTTTACTGGCACTAGAATAATATCTTGCAAGTGGACCCTAGTAAAAAAAGTGCTTAATGATTTTAATAGGACTCCCTGGTGGGTGGGGAGAGAGAGGGGATGTGCCCTGGCCACGGGCGCGTGGCGGCAGAGCAGGTGGATGACAGGCAGCTGAGTAGTGGGTTCTGTGGAGGGGGGGGGGGGGGGTGGTCATTTTTGAGGACTCTTGGGGTTGCGCGAAACCCTGAAAAAAGGCAACCCCATCTGGAGCTGAGGTGGGGGCTCTGGTGTGAAAGAGATCTAGTGGGTGGTGTCTGACACTCTCTCTTTTGTTCCTCGGTAACACAGCAGTGATGGTGATGGTGATGGGGGCTCTCACTGCCGTGGGGGCTGGGCACTCAGACAATAGTGCCGATCTGGGATTTGAAAGCCTTCGATGAACAGGGAGGCAAAGGAAGCAGGCAGGGAAGGTGCAGACAGAAGGCGAAAGCCGACGTGGGTTCGGCCCACTTATAATAGGTGTTTTTTCTAACTGTGAAGGACGCTGCAATGTCACACAAATACACTGTAAATGTTCAGTAAAGCCATATTAAGATGTTAATAGTAAATAGAAATACATCTCTTGCGATGAGTGGGGCCTGGCATATCTGAGATGTACGTATATATGAATACAGGGAGAAGAACTATATTTTATTTTATTCTTAAACAAATCAATTATGGAAAACACCACTGTGCAGAGAAATTGAAATTTGCTGAACCCCGAAGCAGCAGAGGAAGAACGATGGGTTTTGGCATTGCGGTGGAAGTGTGTCTGCATAGGGGAGAAATGGAGAGCGTGAGCTCCATTTATTTTCATTAGCAGTGTCTGTGGGCCAGACCCGTGCCTGCTGTGAGCTCTGATGATGCTCTGACTGCTGCTCCATGCATAAACATTCCTCCCTGAGACGTCTGTCCTTGCTCAGCTCCAGCCAAGCCTCTGTCACGCAAGGTTAATTTTTCCTCCATCTCCCCGCTCTCCATTTTTCATGTCTGGACTATACAATTCTTGCCATTCATCAGCTATCTCATAGAGGACGGCTGGAGTACCTGCAGCAGCTCTCCAGGGTGCTGAATAGGACGGCTGTGAGGTAGAAGGAGTGAGCGTCAGTGGTGGGGGAGGGTTGCAACACCGAGCATCTCTACATTAATTCTTTATGCTACACGTGGGGATATAGACCTGGTTGCGAGCACGGAGATGGCATATGTATACCTGCTTTTAAAAAACATTATATTTATATTTTAGTAGAAAGAGTCACGGACAATGCCACTCCTCATTTGCACAGGCTGGAGGGAGGATTCTGTGTAGACACAGTCTCTAACATCCACCTTAGGTAATTTACACCATCTTCTTGTGGCTGTTTATTTGATATTTTAATGGGATCACTGGTGTGACATTCAGTCACCGCTTAGCAGCAAGACAGTAAACAAAGCTGTGGCAATTCCTCCTCTCCTTGTGGAGGTCATTTTTGAGGACTGAATCTTAATCACAAATGAAGCAATGCTTTTACTTTCTCCAATCGCGGTGAACAGCGCCCCCTGCTGGTTTAGCGGTCAGCGGGCTGTGTGACGTTGGGCAAGCACCCTCTAGATGTCGCTAATGTGCACATGTCTCTGGGAGCAGCATTTTTTTCCACATCTGCAACAAAATCGTCCGAATGCACAGAAAACAGCGGAGTGAGACGTCAGATCCACTCAAATGCATTTTGGTTTCATTCAGCTTATGAACTGAACGAATGTCATGAGATGAGGATGTAAAGCGTGCGTCCATAATAATGTCAAGCTTGAAACTTCTACTTCCTAAAATCCACAAAGAAGTGAAACCCTACATTTACGCGAATGTGAATGATCAGGTCGCTCTAAACCGGTCAGGTGAGATTTGTGCAGGAACAGATGGTACAGTATAGCCGCCCACCGCTACCTGGACATCAGGTTAGGAGAAATACTAGGCCGGAAGTAGAGAGTTGCGCTCGGTGGCATTTTCAATTGAACACATTCAGTATTGTATATATACATCGTATGATATATTGATACGTATTAAACATGTTGCTTTGTAATTAAATCTATAAATGCAAGGTTGCCGCTCTGCGAATGAATTAGTACACACCTTGTTATCACGATTTTACAGCTTTACTTTGAAAATTTACCGGATGTGTGCGTCCACCATGGCTAGCTTGACTGCAAAGATTCATCTTCCCGGCAGCCACTAGGAGGAACAAGGAGGGATCCCTGCTTGGTCCCAGCGTGGAGAAGGAAGCGGCGTCCGCACAATAAGACGGGACCGAGCCAACGCGCAGGAGGAGGACATTAGTTTCGCGTTGACGTCGAAGACTTGCTTTAGATGGGGACAAAGAATGGCATCTACAGCGAGCGAAAGGAGGGCCTTTGCTCATAAAATCAACCGGTGAGGTCTTGGCAGAAAGTTATTGTTTAACAGCCGCCGCTGCGCGAGAGTGACCCGCTGGACGCGTAGCCTGTATGCTAGGACCCGCAAAGTGGCACAAACTCCAAGAAACACAGGTGTGCGATGGAACGGAGTGTGTTGAAGCACTCTGCCGCCATACGTGAGCGGTCTCTGGAGCCGACGAGTGTAACAGGCGGGTTATTGGACGTAACGGCTGGCGCGTTGCTGTCAACAAAGATTGAGCTACTTAGGGATAACAGTGTCAAGCTACAGGCTAATCCAGCGCCCGATGTGTCATCTGGCTGCGTTAGGGCTCGATTAGCCCAAACCAGATGCTGTGGGGGGACCGAAGGATGCGCGGGTTCGGGCCGTTGTTCGTGTGTACGCCTCGCATCGTTATGGCAGCGACCTGTTCCCACATGTTGTGAACTGGTTCTCCACGAGCTGCGATGCAAACGTCGTGTATTAGCCAGAGCACAACAGGAACCTGTTAGATGGGACACGTTTAAGTACAAACCAGGAATTAAAGTTTTTCAAACTTTTGTTATTGCTCTAAGTCATTTTATCGTCAAATGATTCATATTGTGTTCCCATGAAACATAAAATTGTAAGCCACCTGACGTCATCACAAGGGGAATTCACTTCATATATTATATCCCACTTTTGGTAATGCACAACCCTATACAATATTAATAAACAAACCAGTTGTGCTTCATCGAGCCGTCTCCAACTGCTTCCTTCTAGTTATGTTTTTCTTCTCCTAAGTGGAACCAAGACCATTGTTTAGTGCCGGATGCAGGAAAGGGTGGGAAGAGGTGTCCTGGGTATTGCCCTTGCAGTTGATGGCTTTTCCTTTTTCCTGTTTTAAATAGAGGTGTACAGAGGTGTTGAAAATGCAAAGGAAAACACTTTCCAAGTAGATGTTAGACCTGTGACCAAGTAGAGGTCATAGGTTTGTTTCGTCTGCTCTACAGCTCGTGTCTATTGATGAAAGCACGGTTTAAACCATAGCTATGTAATTATGGGGATCATGGTTTAGGGAATTGTTGGCGTCCACAGCTGTGTATATAAGAACAACAAACCTGTTTACTGTTTCTATGTGAGGACTGTTTCTTTTCCCGCTTTGTCTCTTTTTAATCCTCTGATTTGCATGAACATCGGTGACAGAGGTTTGGTTCTGTGTTGACTCCTGACCACCTTTTTATGAGGTCTTCTAGATTCACCACAGCTGCTGACCTTCAGCATCACTAGTACCAGGAGCTGAAAACTCTGTTATAGGAGGAGGTGCCAAGTGCAGATGTTTCCTAGTAACATTTTAATAATAAATGTGGAAAAAAATCCAGAATGATCAAAAATATAAACACACTACATTTAGTTAATGTTACTTTAATTACACCGTGTGCTTTTAGCAGCATTTGTTGTTATTCTGTTTCTTTAGTCAAGTATGCAAACATTGGCATGATATTACATCTATGCTGTCTCGCGCCAGCTGAGATACTGAGTTTTGTTTATGTTAGATTTTTTTTATCTTTTGAAGACTTTGCTTTTCTCCTCTTTTACTGTTATTGTTTCTTTTTTTCTTTTCTTTTTTAGGACGGTTGCTGCAGAGGTCAGAAAACAAGTTTCCAGAGAGTATGGTTCTCCTCAGTTGTCCAAGAAACGGGGAGGCACACACCACCCCGTGAGTCACCCTGTGTTTAATCTGCTGGACTTTCAGGCCAGCAATTTTATGACTTCACTTGGAAAGGTCAGAAGTTTATGGGTGTAACACTGTCAGTTAGATTTGGGTACAGAAAGTTCAGGTAATTAGAGGAATGCAGATGACTTCAGCTTCAATTAGAAGTGACAAAAGGTGTGAAGGGAGGTGGTTCAGAAACATGATCTATCTGCACATGCTCCCTAGTGTTGACTGAAAGTCATGCAGGGTTTGTTTTGGTTTTCACATGTCATGCAACGTCATTGTTTTAAATTAACGTATGAATGTGGCTGTGAACTAGACTTCTTCTAGTTCACACACTGGATATGGGTTGTGCTCAGTCATTTAAGTATGGAGGTGCAGCATAGAGTGCTTTCAGTGGTGGGGATAGGTTCTGGTAACACAGTGGAATGTAAGCGAAAAACAGAACTGAAATATGAAAACATTTCAACTAAACCCAGCACTCATTGAAGCCTTTGATACACTATAATATATTTTCTTTGATCCCTGTATCTATTCACAAGGCCACTAGATAAAAAAAAATGTTTTTATATGACTACATGTCTGTTTTACATGAATGTTTATCTGTGTTTTTGATTCTATCTGAATGATAAAACTCATATGGGTCTATCTTTTCTTTCCAGTTTCCATTTACTGCATCCTTTACCAATCAGATCAGACTCTTTATCGTTATGGCCACATTGCATCTCTGTTATGAGTGAATACTAATGTAACATTTATTGACAGTTGCCCCTGACAGAGGTGGTTGAGCCTGTGGACTTTGAGGAATATGTGAGCAGTCATGCTCCTGGGGTGGAGTCAGGCCCCCTCAGGCAGCTAATGGAGTTCCCCCAGGATGACCTGGAGCTCCTCCAGCCGGCCAAAGATTGCAATACACTGGAGCCTCCACTTCCTGAAGAGGAGGAGTAAGTCCAGTCGCTAATGGCTATCTTTATAAAATGCACATCCCTTTATGCTCATTTTGCCATCACACACACACAGGAATAATGCCACTCTAATGGAGGAACAACTGCAGTAGCGATAGGAACAAAGCCACCCCCTTTGTTATACTGAAGGAACTAAATATTAAAAGCATGCTTTGCTCAATTATTAATGTGTTTTTCTATGTAGCTCACTGGATCCCAGAGTGAGAGATGCCTTGGCAGTCTACACAGATGACTGGCTCATCATTCAAAGGAAGTAAGTGGTGTCAGTTGTAGAAGCAGCTGAATTAAATGCACTGTGTGTTTCATTTATTTTTCAATAATGTGCACCACTTTTCCCTCTTCAGTGTTCATGTGATTGACACGGTAACATTATGTCTGGAGCAACGTGTTTTTTTTTTTTTTTATTCCTGTAGGTACCAGCGCTACAGCACCACACACACACCCCACAACTCTGAACGCCAGAGGGAGAGACAACAAGGCCTGGTCAAACAGACCTTTGAACTGGACGTGGCTGCTGCCGAGCGCCAAGAAGAACAGGTAACTGATGTTCAGAGAACCCGCTCTCAGAGACCTTGATTGACCATTCTGGACCATTCGGCTTAACTCAATTTATAAACTGTTTTAGTAGTAAAAGCTTACAGGATGAGTCCCTGAATCATTTATTACCTGGACTTAGACATGGAGACAGGAGCCAGGCAGGGAAGGAGGTCTGCCATTATGAAAAGAGTATGCGTTACAGTGGGGCTTGAAAGAAAAAATAAACATGTAAAAAGTGTCATTTCTTTGTCTTTGCTACAGTGAAAATATAAAAAAAATCTGGTTATCAAAAGAATGAGTAATGGAAAATTAGATACCTTGTCTAATATCTAATGCACTTTCTTCATATGAATCATACTAAATGTGTAATGGTAATAAGATAACAAGATCTACTATATACTGTTCTCATCTTTCAAGAACATCTGCAGCAAGCACTTAAAAGGTGACATCGTTGCCTGAACGGAAAAGTAAGCCATGATCTCACCCCTCCATCTCGCTTCAGGATGACGCAAAGCGGCAGTCGATTAGCATCGACGAGACCCCTCGAGGCAGCTGGGCCTCCAGCATCTTTGACCTCAAGAACTCCTCCCCAGACGCCCTCCTGCTGTCCGTGCTGGAACGCACAGCTGCAGAGGACATGGACCGCCGCAATACAGAGGCCCGCCTGCATGGACGCCACAGCGACCTGCTGGGCCTCTATCCTCCCCCAGATGAGGTTTGTGTTACACCAGTCGGATCAGTGTCTGCTGCGATGATACAAACTATAGCCTTGTGACGTTATCATTAGTAGGATTGCTATTAAACAACCAATCGTTTGCTTATATATCAATAAACTCTAGTAAATAAGTTCCCTCACATTTAGTGTGATGTAAGCTCTGGACTTCTCAAAGCTGCAATCAGCACAACACAAGCAAAAGTGATGTGTAAGTACAACAGTGCTGCAGTGAACTGGCAACAGTTCACTGCAGAGTAGCTTAATGAAATGCCTGCATAAAATGAATGTCCCATAATATTTGGAAGTCCAGCCACTTCCAGGCAATTGTTTGCTTTTCTTTTCTCTGTTCCTATTACCTCACTCCATCTTTATTTTTTCACGTCTGTGTACGCACCAAGTTTCTCTGTTGCTACGTTTCCACATCTGTGTAAATGCCATGCTCGCGTGCTAGTTCATGGTTTCTTTCTCCGTGGCAGGATGAAGCTGTAGAAAGGTGCTCTGCTCCAGAAGTGCCCAAGGAACACAGTGGCCAGAGGATCCTGGTCAAGTGTCTGTTTCTGAAGTGAGTCACACGTGAAATGGAACGGATTTGTGATCTGCAGTCAGCAGGCACTGCAAACATATTTACCAACCTTGTATTGCATCTTTTTCAGGTTTGAAATAGAAATTGAGCCAATATTTGGAACACTCGCTCTTTATGATGTCAAGGAAAAGAAAAAGGTAGCTTTTGTTTTTCTTTTATCAGATGCTACTGTACATTAAGTATTGCTTCAAGGACTTTCACTTTGTAAAACACTTAAGCAATGCTGAGCTCATGCTTGGCTAATTGAATTTCTCTTGTACCAAAAAGCTTTAAGTGGCCTTGTGGCTTAGATCACTGAGGTAAAACTGAATTAAAGTTCTTGAACGTGCATTTCCATGATCATCTTTCAGCCGGTGCTGCTGCTTCCCGCTAATCGCAATCTCTCCTTCAACAGATCTCTGAAAATTTCTACTTTGACTTGAACTCTGATCAGATGAAAGGGCTACTTAAACCTCACACGCCCCACGTAGCCATATCCACGCTGGCCCGTTCTGCCATTTTCTCCATCACATACCCTTCTGCCGACATCTTCTTGGTCATTAAGGTACTGAAAAAACCCTGTGGTTCACAGAAAAATATAATCTGGTATTAAAATACAAGACAACTACTCTTCTTTGTTGGGTCTAACATGCATTTCCTGCATTTCAGCTTGAGAAAGTCCTTCAGCAAGGTGACATTGGAGAGTGCTGTGAACCCTACATGGTTATGAAAGAATCGGATTCCTCTAAGGTAACAGACAAAATATTTCTTTTGCAATCGTAAAACCTGGCAGCCAAGATACACGTGACACTGTCTAGTCACAAGCGTTACTCAATTCTGTCTGGGTAGCTGCAATATTCACCATAGCCCCCGTCAGGTCAACTCTGTTGGCATTTAAAGATGCCCGTATTTTCTTCACTTAGGAACATCATATCATGTCTCTTTTTGTCCACCTCAGCACAAAGAGAAGCTGGAGAAGCTGCGTCTTCAGGCGGAGCAGTCCTGCAGTCGTCTTGGCTGTTTCCGGATGCCTTTTGCCTGGACAGCAATTCACCTTCTCAACATTGTCAGCAGTATGGGAGGTCTAGACCGGTCAGATCCAGACTCCGACTCTGGTACTTTTGACACACTGGTTTTATACAGGAAAAAATTGAATGTTTTACATCAATGTATTCATTCACATGCCTTTCTAATCTTGTTTTAATTCATTTGATGTCCTAACACGCAAAAAGAGAAAAAAGGTCTTGGAACCTGGAATGAGAGGAAAAAGAAAGGGTTTGAGCGGATGAGTGTTGGTGACGACATGTGTAACTTCGCCACTTTTCGTCCCGCAACGCTGACTGTCACCAATTTCTTCAAGCAGGTCAGACTTTGGCTAGCGATTATACAGTGATTTTTCAAATTATTTTTGAATAATGTTAAACATATGATGTTTGACATAAATTGATAAATAAATTTTTATGTATAGAATCAATAATGTAATACAAAGTCTGCTCTGTTTTGTTCTTTGCTTTTTTTGGTTTTATGTTTTAATGAAGGAGGGAGACAGACTGAGTGATGAGGACCTTTACAAGTTTCTGGCAGAAATGCGCCGACCATCTTCGGTTTTGCGGAGGCTTAGACCTGTCACAGGTGACTGATGTGAAATCATTTTCAAAAAATATGCCTTTATATTTATGGTTGTTTTGAGATTCTTTATTAATGTGTCTTTTAATTGTTTTGTCCCTCAGCCCAGTTGAAGATTGACATCTCTCCAGCTCCGGACTCGCCCCATTATTGTCTATCACCGGAGCTTCTACACGTGAAGCCTTATCCAGACCTGCGTGTCCGTCCAACCAAAGAAGTTTTAGAGTTCCCTGCTCGCTATGTTTACACACCACACACCAGCTACAGGTGAGTTATCACTGGTCAAAGGCACGTACCATTAGAACACACTGTCAGTGCATGCAAGGCTCATGCTTGGCTCACACCAGATTATTGATCTCTGGCAAAGCCTGCCTTCGATTTAGTCTGTAGATTTACGCAAGACACATGTAATCGACCTAAAGTTTTGGTAAAATTTACAAACACACAAACAGTCCATTAATTTTATGTTTATTCAGTACATTCGTTCTTCACAGTAATTAATTAGATTTTGTGTAACTGAAACATCTTATAATTTAACAACTTTATTTAAATAACTCTTGAAAGCTTACAAAGTACGTCAATGACAAATAAAAAGGTTGCATGTAAAACAGATCAGAGCCCTATCAACAAAGACAGAATCATAAGGCTTACTATTCACACAATTTGTAGCTGTTCACTGGATCTGTAACAAACCTGTCAAGGCTGTTGGGGAGTGACAGTAGTTCCGATCTCTGTGACAAGTCACAGAGATCGGGGAGGGGGGACATCAGTGCTGCATCAGTGCTGCATCTTAAAACGGCTGTGTCAGAGTTTCACTCTGAAAGAAGAAGCAATGTATTTAAATTATTTGATCCAAACTGAGTTTCAGACATTATGTGTGTAAACTGAGCCACTACCATGTTCTGCAGCTTGTAGAGCTTCTCGTTGTGAGTCTCAATATTCTCTTTCTGAAACTCTGTCAGTTTCTGTAAACCTTTCAAGACGTGGGAGTGCTCCTCTGCTCGAGCCTGTAAACAGGGAAGACATTTACTGATACTCATTACTGCATTAAGCAAAAGCAAAGTTTGAAATGATGATTCATGATGTTTCATTTCTTTGTATGTTGGCTCTGAAGAAAACGTTTGCTACCTGCAGCTCCTTTATGCTGCTGGGTGCAGAGTTGTCCATATACATTTCCAGCCTCTTCACTTTTGTCTTGAGCTCCATCTCTTCCTGCTCCATGTTGGCCAGCCAGTCGTTGGTCAACTTGGCCTGAGCCTGTTGCTTGACCATCTGGGCCTGTTAGGAGCATCTGCACAGTTCATCCTCTTACCTCGCCACAGAATCACAGGCTGCTCCCTAGTGTAACATGCAGCTAAATATGAATTAATGAAGCCCAGTTCCTTTGTTTGTTCTGTTGTTTAAAAATGAGTAACTAGTGACATCTGGTGGCTGATGTTTCCAGTACACAATATGTGTGCATTACTGTGTTGTTTAAGTGGAATCAATGAGCTGTGTTATGTCTGTTTTAGTGTAATCTGATGAAAGGTCCCTTCATGTTATGGCTGGACATCTTCTCTCTGCAGTGGTAACACAACAATGCAACAACTGTTGTTTGCATTTTTTGCCTTACCTGCAGCAGCTGTATCGCTTCTTTCATCTGTTTCTCCATGTCGGCAGCCTGCTCAGCCTGCTTCCCCAGCTTTTGAAGGGTCCCCTCTTGGTTCTTCAAAGCCTGGCTGATTTTAGCGAGCTTCGCCTCAGTGTTCTCCAAAGCGTAGTTAAGAGATTCACTGAACTGTATCACGCCAAACATGAGCACGTTCACTTCGTCCTGCGGCGCAGCCTTGCGTCCCATCGCACTCATGTTCCTGATCAGACCCGCGTGGACTTCTCTTAGACACCCAGCCAAACAAATCAGGCACAGGGCCCAGATCATCTTGATACCCGATATCTCGTTTGATTGATGTAGAATGTCACATTTGAGAAAGGAAAGGTATTTCTTGGTCTGCTGCGCAGACTAGCATCATCAGAATGTCTCCTGGATGATGAATGTGGAAACCGGTCACTGTGCTTTATATTTGAATGTACGTGTGCATGGTAAAACATTAGCTCAGCAGTGGTTCGATCACAGGTCTCGTATCTGGCTTTAGTCTAAGTGACCTTACCTTGAAGTTTAACCCCTGAGGTACTGTAGATATTTTTAATCATTTAGGTCACAAAACATGTTTGACATATAGAACACTCATGAGTTTGTAACAGGAAGCGCCTATAAGGTATCTGTAAACGTTATATAAAATGTTTGCAGTGAGTCTTTGCCTTTTGCGAAGTGAATGAATCAGCTGTTTCAAAACATGAACAAATGTGACCTCTAATATTTGACTTGGAGAGGAGTTACGGTGACTTTCACCAACTTCCAATGCTGGGTCACATTATTGCAGCATGCACACACGATACTGTACAGGAAGAGAACCAGAGTAAAATATGTTTTTGTATTTTTCCTGCACGTCTGTTCACTTTAATAATAAAGTGAATATGGAGTTTGGTGAAGATGACCTTCATCTCTGCCATGCATCATTTGTCTTTCAGGAACCTGCTGTACGTTTACCCAGAAAGTCTGAACTTTAGCAGTCGCCAGGGTTCAGTGAGGAATATTGCTGTGAAGGTTCAGTTCATGGCAGGAGAGGACCCGAGTCAAGCTTTGCCGGTGAGTGGGCTGACATGGCTGCAGCGTTCTCAGGAGAATGTAATTACAGTGACTAGTAACAGCTGGAGGCAGTGAAATACTATATAATGCCTTCTTGGAAACATGCACATCTTCAAAAGGCAGTTTGGGCAAGTCCAGCTATTAAGTAAAGAAAGAGTTTATATCGTAATTATTTTGGGCACAGTGAAATGGTTAGTCTAGTCGCTAATGTCAATTTCCTGGATTTTTGAGAAAATTGGATATGAAATATCATCTGATCTTCATCAAAACACATTTATAAGCTATTTTTTATTAAAATATGAGTAAGAGTTATTCAAAGACATTTGAAAATGTCATAAGTAATATATCTTCAAAGTGTTTGTTTTTCATACAAAGCGAACAAGGCTCAGTCAAAGGCTGCACATGGACTGAAACTAAATTGTAGTGGTTGGAGGTAATTACGTCAAATGACTGTTTATACTGTGTCATTTTAACCAGGTCATATTTGGAAAGTCAAGTTGTGCCGAGTTCATCAAGGAGGCGTACACTCCCGTCATCTACCACAACAAGTAAAGCCCAATCAGACGCGAACCCTCCGCTGGCAGCGGTCCAGCTTCTCTCCTTTCACCGTGTTCTCACAAACGCTGCGTTTAACTCTTGCCCTGCAGGTCCCCAGAGTTCTACGAGGAGATGAAAATGAAGATTCCTGCCAATCTGACAGACAACCACCATCTGCTGTTCACCTTCTACCACATCAGCTGCCAGCCCAAACAGAACACTCCCCTGGAGACCCCTGTGGGCTACACCGTGCGTACTCTCTTTCCGCTGGCCCACATTTAATGCTCCCACCCACGCACCCACCCGTTTGATAGCGCTTTCTGTTGTCATGCCATCACTGAGACATTGCGTGTGTCTGTCTGCCTGCAGTGGATTCCTCTGATGCAGCATGGCAGACTGCGCACCGGCTCCTTCAGTCTGCCGGTCTCTATTGAAAAGCCTCCACCTAGTTACTCCGTCCTCACCCCTGATGTAAGCGCGCTTTAAGACATGTGCCACTATCAGTTTGCCTGCTCCCTTTTTCATGTCACCTGTGTAAGATGAGTTGGATGTCGCACTGTGGCAGGTTCAGCTCCCAGGAATGAAGTGGGTGGATAATCACAAAGGAGTGTTCAATGTAAAGGTGACGGCCGTCTCCTCAGTTCACACACAGGTATGTTTTGTTTTTTCATCTTGAGGTTTTTATATATTAATTTTCTTCCACCTTTTCAGGCCCTTTGGAGTCAGGCTTTTTTTACCCAGAGGGCATTAGTACATATAGTATCATTTGTATCATTTAGTGTGTGAAATATTATTCTGTATATCTTGCAACCATGCATTATTGTCCTGCAGCTCTGGTGGCTTGCACAGGCTTTACTGGTATTATATATGTCTTCTGATTAAAAAAAAAAACAATGCACCCTGCATCATCTTCAGGTTTGATTGTTCCTCTAGGACCCACATTTGGATAAGTTCTTCACTCTAGTGTACGTTCTGGAAGAGTACTCCTTCCCCTTCCGCCTGAAGGACGTCATTATAAGCGAGGCCAACATGGAGGGGGAGCTGAAGGCCAGCATGGCTGCACTGAAAGGGGCTCTGCTTGATACCTGTATCAGCTTCCTGCACCAGCTGCTCACCAAACTCATACAGCTCATAGTCTACCCACCAGTCATTGCAGGCCAGATCGGTGAGCTCTGAGATTCCACGGGCACTTCTATGTTTTTGTTAATCAGTACGTATTCACTCTCCATATGATCATGCCTAAACTACAGTGAACCTGGGCCGTGCTGCCTTCGAAGCTATGGCTTTGTTGGTCAATCAGATGCATAAGAACCTGGAGGGGAACCAGGACCAGCATGGTCGCAACATCCTGCTCTCTTCCTACATTCACTACTGCTTCCGCCTGCCCACTGCTGAGCCCACAGTGCCCCCAGCAGGTAAGTAACGTGTAGCTTATACGCAGGCAAAAACACTGGCCACTTGAATAGACGTGTGTTCATTTGCTACCTTCTCTGTCTCTTCCGTCTGCCTCTAGCAGGTAGTCAGTCTTATGAGATGCCCATGCAGTACGCTACCTTATCGAGGGCAACGGCCCGTCCCAGTAGCTTGAATCTGACTCGTTCCAAGAGCATCAGCAACTCCAATCCTGACTTGGCCACTTCACCAGTTTCCCCTGACGAAGAGGTGCAGAGGATCATAGGGAGCAAGGTCTGACCATTTGTTGTATACGTCCTGCTATTGTTTGCGCCTTGACATCCTTTTGAATATCATGTAGGATTTGAAATGTTGTATCATCTGTGTTTAAGTTGTACCTTTTTTATTAACATGGACAAGTAACAGCTAAAATCTGTTGCTATGTTGTTACGGCTCCCTTTTGCCATGCTACCTGTCGTAGTTATGATTCTGCCGCCCTCTCTTGTCTCACCTGTCTTCACAGCAACATTCAATAATGTGAGGAGCCTGCGAACACTGGGGCACAACATTGATTTTTTTGCTTCTCTTTATTCTAGTGTTTTATGCAGTGCCTTCAGGTGTTTCATTGTTTTCCTCTATCTTGCATTGTTTTCTAATCTTGGCTCAAATTTCGCATTTACTCTTGTTTGTTACAAAATTGCTCTTTCTCCTTTTTGTAATTACCTCCCCTTTACTCACTGTGCCTTTGCCTTTTGCTGCTCTGTGTGTGTGTCTCTTTGTGTCTCTGGTGGCTTCTGGCAGGGCATTGACCGTTCCCACTCCTGGGTAAACTCTGCTTATGCCCCTGGGGGCTCCCGATCTGTGCTACGCCGGAACCCCAACTCCAGCTGTGAGCTCAAGCAGGTGCAAATCCCCCCCAACTTCTCATTTTCTCAGCTTTCACACCTCCACCCTGAATCATCTTTATTCATCTTTAATTAGCACGTTCCTGCTTCATTCCTCCGGCGTCTCATGCGCGTCTGACTCTCACTTTGCTTGCCATTACTTACCCGTCACAACTTTTCATCCAATAATACAACGCGTTCCCTGTTTTACTATTAACTTTCTCAGCGCCTAATAACAAACCATGCCTATGGTTTTGGAGTGACACCGACTCTGCCCCGGATTCATCAGACTTTTATGCCATTCGTGCACTCTGTCCATAGACACATCTATTTTCACCAGTCTATTTCCATTCATTTTCACATCACATTGTCCTCATCTCTGTGTGTTCACCTCACCATCACTCCATGTCAGGCAAACGACCGCAGCTGTAATCGCATGTCTGCCTTTCTGGACAGCGTGGCCTTGTTTTCAGTTCCCACAAGGCAGATTACAAAGAAGGTAAAACTGGCATCGACTGTGACAAACTGTAAAACTGGCATTCACTAAGATTGTCATTAACTTCATTGTCATTAACCTTTCATTACATTAACATTGAAAATATTTTTGAGCATGTCAGGACTAAATCTAATCTAAATTTTTAATGGATCTTTTTGCTGATTTCGTTCAAACCACAATAAGAATCTCCAACAAAACAAACAATCTACTTTCTGAAATCCTTTTGTGCATGCAAGCTTACACTGTTTTGTTTCACGTGTAGCTGCTCCACGAGGAGCTGGCTTTACAGTGGGTGGTCAGCACCAGCACAGTGAGGGAAGCAGCTCTGCAGCAGGCCTGGTTTTTCTTCCAGCTTATGGTCAGTATGCCTTGCTAAACAGCAATTTCACAGCGCACACAAAATAGCCTGAGTTTAAATATGCTGCAACACACGTGTACCATAGGCAACATCTTCACCGAGTGCCCTCGCTTTCAGACTAAGAGCATGGCCCATCACTTGTTCCTGACCTCCAAACTGGAAATCCCCCGGCGTCAGCGCTTCCCAGACCGTTTCGTGGACGACATCGCTGCACTTGTGTGTGCAATCAGTGCCGATATTGCCAGCCGATACCACAAGGTGGAGAGCTCCGCAAAGCTAGGCTATAAACTGGAATTTATTCACCTCTTCCTCTCATTCTCTTCCTTTTCTGTCCCTAATGTTTTCTTTTGTGTCTCAGGATGTGGAGCTTGTGGAGAGGTTAAACAGCAGTCTGGCGTTCTTCCTGAGTGACCTACTGTCTCTCATGGACCGGGGCTTTGTGTTCAATCTCATCCGCTCCTACTACAAACAGGTGTCCATTGCTCCACTCCCTGCTTTCTTCCTATATTAAATCCCAGGGCTGTCTCACATTTTAAAATCAACTTCTGACATCTCCAACGAATGCTGTATATTAACAGATTTCTAACAAGCTCCACACAGCGCAGAACCCCAGCTCTTTAAACGCACTGAAGATGGACTTTATGCGTATTGTCTGCAGCCATGAGCACTATGTTACCCTTAACCTGCCGTGCTCGACTCTCAGCCCTCCAGCCTCCCCCTCTCCCTCCACCTCCTCCACCACTTCACAGGTAAAACTACTACTACTACTACTACAAACTAAAAAATATAAGTGTTGTTTGTATGTGATATTTCCTAACTGGACACTACTTTGTAATAGAAAAGTAGCATCTTTATCTTTTTTTAAGTTGTAACATACTTTCCTCTTTTCTGCTTAACATCCATAGAATTCAGCCTTTTCCAGTATGGCGCAAGACCAGGGTGTGGCCACCATGTTTGAGCTCTCCGTCCCTTTTCGCCATCAGCACTTTTTGTCTGGCCTGCTGCTTGCTGAGCTGTCTCTCATCCTCGATCCTGATGGAGAAGGGTCTGTCACTAAAACCATATATGTGCAGTTTAAAAAAAGAGATACAATAAGACATTTTTTTTTTTCATCTGAAGATGAAATGCTGCTTGCTTGATGCTTTTCCTTTTTTTTACCTGCAGGGTTTTTTTCCTCCATAAAAAGGCTATAAGTGCTGTTCACTCCCTGCTGTGCAGCCATGATGCAGACCCACGCTACAGGGATTCCCAAGTCAGAGCCCACATTGCTCAGCTGTACCTGCCCCTCATTCCAATCGTAATGGAGACACTGAATCAGCTCCATGACTTCTCTGGTCAGCGGAACATGTTTGCAGTTCATACTATACAATACTATTATCGACTTAAAAGTGAAGTGTTTGATTTCACCTGTATATTTAACTTTTTTCTCGGCAGACTCTCGCGTCCGTCATGTCTCAGCCCACACCGATGACGCTGACCTAGACAGCAGCAACATTATCAGTCAGTCTGTTGCTATGGCAATTGCTGGCTCCCCTCTGCCGCATGCCAAAGCCAACTCGTTTGCGCTGCCCACAGTGGTGAGTGATAGCAGCTGGGGTCAGGCTTTTCCCCTGGGCCCTACAGACTGACAGGTCACAGATCAGCGTCTGTGTGGGAGGCTTCTGCCTCGGTTTGACAGACGTTAACTGTGGCCTTTCTGTAACACCATACAAACGC
Source organism: Betta splendens (assembly GCF_900634795.4). NCBI lineage: Eukaryota > Metazoa > Chordata > Actinopteri > Anabantiformes > Osphronemidae > Betta > Betta splendens. The sequence goes on from NC_040888.2 coordinate 7,546,285, forward strand.
TCATTCAAAAAGCCTCTGCATTGTTCCTATGTCCTCTTTTCTTAGAAGTACAACTGCATCATTCAGCCTCTAGGTGGCTCTGTATTTTTTTTTTTCATAGCTTCATCTAAACACAGTTCTGTACTGAGGCATTATTGTTGTGGGGCGCTGAGACTGTATGTTTGTCTGTACCAGGCTGGGCGACCATCCAGCTCTTTGTCTGCTGAGTGCAGCAGGACTCTTCTGGTCTGCTTCCTGTGGGTGCTGAAGAATGCAGATGCAGCTCTCCTGGAGCGCTGGGTGTCTGATTTGTCTGTGCTGCAAATCAACCGTCTGCTGGATTTGCTGCACCTCTGTGTCTCCTGTTTTGAATACAAGGTACAAACAACAGGCACTTTCAGAACGATTACAGGTTTTTATCACTTTACAGGTTGAAAATAATTTGAGGGTCAGTTCACCCACGCTTGATGTTGACATATCAGAGCAAATGTACGTAATTAAAAGTACTCCCATCAGTGGGTGTTCTAAGAAAATACTAACCCTTCAGTCACCTCTTTACTCTTTGCTGTAAGTTTATTTTATCTTATTTTTTATTGAACTGACTTTGTTTTGTGTTTGATGGCTGTGATAGGGGAAGAAAGCTCTGGAGAGGATTAACAGCCTGACATTCAAGAAGTCCCAGGACATGAAAGCTCGATTGGAGGAGGCCATACTGGGAACTATTGGAGCTCGTCAGGAGATGGTCCGTCGCTGCAGAGGTAAATGGGAGGACAGCCCTGTAATATATTTGTGTGTTTGAGTTGTTGTTTCAGCTTGAAATCGGAGCTCATGGAAATGAGTATTTCTTTTGGTCATACAGAGAGAAGTCCCTACGGCAGCCAAGAGAATGTCAGGTGGAGAAAGAACATCACTCACTGGAGGCCAAATACAGACAGAGTTGATAAGTAAGTCCATTACGTCATCTGCAGAACTGCCAACTAAAGCAACATCAAACTATGTGATAGTGTAAAAACACGATATCAGTGACCAGTAACATGCCTCTTTATAGGACTAAAAGTGAGATGGAGCAGGAGTCTGTGGTGGATGGAAACTTGTCCACGGAGGCCTCTCTGATAGTACTGGACACACTGGAGATTATAGTTAAGGTAAGACAGATCTGACCTGACGGTACTACCTGCCGTGCCAGTCGCTGTCTCATGTCTTGTGTAGTATTTCCCTGTTGTAATGGGTTGTTTCTCTTCTATTTCAGACTGTGGTGGCTTCAGAGCTGAAGGAGAGTGTTTTAGGAGGCGTGCTAAGAGTGCTTCTCCACAGCATGGCTGGTAATCAGAGTGCCCTCTTCCTGCAGCACTGCTTCACTACACAGAGAGCTCTTGTTTTCAAGGTCAGTACAGCAAACAGTGTAAAGTTATTTCATCATTATATGTTAGTAATAAAACACACCTGGACAAATTTACCCTGCTTCTACTCACTGTCTTGCTAATTATCTTTTCTGCCATATTTCCTGTTTCAAGGGGAAGAAAAACATACATAATACTGAAAGATTAGTTATAGTAAATCATAACGTGTTCAATCTTTGTTTCCCTGATTAGTTCCCAGAGATGCTGTTTGAAGAGGACACTGAGCTTTGCGCAGACTTGTGCCTCCGTCTCCTTCGCCACTGTAGTAGTAGTGTGGGCTCTGTCAGAAGTCAGGCCTCTGCCTCTCTTTACCTGCTCATGAGACAGAACTTTGAGATTGGAAATGTAAGTTTAGATAGTGTCTCACAATGTCTGTAAACTGCATTTATGGGGGTCATATGGAACAGAATCAAAATTGTCATTTTAATAATTAATATTTATTTATTTTTATTTTTTCTTCTAACCAGAATTTTGCACGAGTAAAGATGCAGGTCACCATGTCTTTGTCCTCGCTGGTGGGAACCTCGCAGAATTTCAATGAAGAGCACCTTCGGCGTTCACTGAAGACAATCCTGACCTATGCTGAAGAGGACCTGGAACTACGTGACACACCTTTCCCAGAGCAGGTAACGACCATCGTGCACCTCACATGGATCTGTTAAGATAATTTGGACATTAGTAATGTGCTGTTTTGCACTTCTGAAATTACAGGTCCAGGATCTGGTGTTCAACTTGCACATGATTCTTACTGACACTGTGAAGATGAAAGAACACCAGCAGGATCCAGAGATGCTCATTGACCTAATGTACAGGTATTGGGAAGTCCATTATAATAAACAAATAATTCCGTTACTTAAACCTAAGATATTATCCTAATTGGAACCACAGGATAGCCAAGGGCTACCAGAACTCCCCAGACCTGCGTCTAACATGGCTGCAGAATATGGCAGGAAAGCATTCTGAGAGGGGAAACCATGCTGAGGCCGCCCACTGTCTGGTCCACAGTGCTGCCCTGGTGGCAGAATACCTCAACATGCTGGAGGATTGCCGCTACCTTCCGATTGGGTGTGTTACATTTCAGGTCAGTTGGTGCCTAAGTTGGTCATTTGTTTGATTGCAAACCTAACGTGGGCTTTTGGTGATGCTCATGATCTTTGACTTATCTGTTTGTCCATCAGAATATTTCAACCAACGTATTGGAGGAATCTGCTGTATCGGATGACGTCCTTTCTCCAGAGGAGGAGGGGATTTGTGCTGGAAAATACTTCAGCGAGTCTGGCCTGGTGGGCCTCCTGGAACAGGCAGCTGCCTCTTTTAACATGGTGCGACTCGCATTCTCTAGCCACATGTTGACAGAATGTTAACACCGCGCACGGTTTACGGTACTGATAATGCCTAAGCAGTGTTATGTGATAGAATGGCATGTGTACAACCTTCTTTCCATTGTACTGTTACACCAGGCAGCCATGTACGAGGCCATAAATGAAGTGTACAAGATCCTGCTGCCAATCCATGAAGCCAATAAAGACTTTAAAAAGCTGGCCACCGTTCATGGGAAGCTGCAGGATGCCTTCAACAAAGTCTACAACCAAGTGAGTTGACGGCATGATCATAAATTCAGACAATATAGTGTGTTGTTAGTCGATTATTGGGATTTTCTACTTACATCCCTTTTTTTCTTAACCTCTTCAGAGTTCAGGATGGGAGGTAACAATCTAATTTGTCTTGAATCTAATTCGACTTTCCTTTTATTTTGCATTAAAAATGTGTTGTATCTTCCCTCATGCTCGTTCTCATCTCCCCTCCTGTGTGAATGACATGTTACTGGTGAGTGAAATCTTGCTTCCACACTTTGACATAATTCAGCGCAACCACTGTTTCAAAATAGGTTCCATTCCTTCACACCGCCCTTCTAGTGTTGTGAAATAACAAAGTAGCACAAATATGTTTTCCACTTGTTTTTCTATTACGCATCATTGTCGTCTTTATACAGTATACATATACAAGGACAAAGTACTTAAGACGAGATAATTAATTCATAAACAACATGCCAAAGATGCAGAGATTATGAACGTTTAAGTTTTGAAACAACATTATCTGTTTTCCTCTTAAGTGTGAAGAGAATGTTTGGGACCTACTTCCGGGTGGGTTTCTACGGCTGCCGGTTTGGAGACCTCGATGAGCAAGAGTTTGTCTATAAGGAGCCTTCAATCACCAAGTTATCTGAAATCTCCCACAGACTTGAGGCACGTTTGAATCAAACCAACTCTTAGTATTTTTTTTTCTAATTTGTACATTTTTAAGAAACGTGTCTAATGATGAATGTCTCTGTTGCACAGGAGTTCTACTCTGAGAGATTTGGGGATGAGGTGGTTGAAATTATCAAGGACTCTAACCCAGTGGAGAAAAGCAAACTGGATCCTAACAAGGTACAGTCACATGTACTGAATACTATATATGACATACATATAATATACTTTTACTATAACAGCGTGTATGTATAGATAGGATTTATTGGAGTGTTTGTACTTGTTTCAGGCTTACCTCCAGATCACCTACGTTGAGCCATTTTTCGACACATACGAGCTAAAAGAAAGAATAACTTATTTTGACAAGAACTACAACCTGCGCACCTTCATGTACTGCACTCCCTTCACACTCGATGGCCGAGCGCACGGCGACCTGCATGAGCAGTACAAACGCAAAACCATCCTGACGACGTCTCACGCTTTTCCTTATATCAAGACACGTATCAATGTGATAAACAGGGAGGAGGTGAGGAGAGTTTTCATACTAGGTCAAGGGGGGGTCTGAAAATCCTGCATGACTTAATTGTGCTGTCTCTGTCAGATCATTCTTGTCCCCATTGAGGTGGCCATTGAGGACATGCAGAAGAAGACCCAGGAGCTCGCCTTTGCCACAAACCAAGACCCTGCAGACTCCAAGATGCTGCAGATGGTGCTGCAGGGCTGTGTAGGCACCACAGTCAATCAGGTGGCGTATGCTTCCATCCCTCACGTAGCCCTCTTATTTTAAGTCCACCAGGCTAGGCTTTAAGGTCTGGGGTAGTGTTTACAGAGACTGGCATTCCTTAGCAGATGTGTAACTGTGTCTTCCACACGTAGGGCCCCCTTGAGGTGGCGCAGGTCTTTCTTTCTGACATTCCTGATGACCCAAAGCTGTTTCGCCATCATAACAAGCTGCGCCTCTGCTTTAAAGACTTCACTAAGAGGTGATGACGCACTCTACAATCCAGACTCAGCCCTGCTGTCTAACTAATGAAAACAAATCCCAACTTCCTGTGTGTCTTTACTGTTTTTTATGCAGGTGTGAGGATGCCCTGAGGAAGAATAAGGCTCTGATTGGACCAGATCAGAAGGAGTACCACAGAGAGCTGGAGAGGAACTACAACAAGCTGAAAGAAGCTCTGGGTCCTCTGATTAACCGCAAGATCCCCCAGCTATACAGAACTCTGCCAGCTCAGACTACACAAACACAACGGTAACTTGAGACATCACATGATTACTCACAGTGACACAAAATGAGCTCATTCTGCCAATCAGCAACGTAAAACCAGGCTTTACTGTACTTCAGGTCTTTGAGTAATTGAGTCATTGAGTTAAAGGGATTTATAACAAAAAATATACCAATGAATAGAAAAAATAAGTGTATTCAAGTCTATTAGACTAAAAACCATCACCACACGGTTGTTGTTTACATGTTTTGGCACCAACTCTGTTTCTGTCTGAAGCAGATTCATAATTAAGAACAGAGTCAACCGCACCTGCCACTAAGCTGTAATGAGAAACTTAGATTTCAAAGTGGGAATTGTATGTTTTAAATTTACATTGAGATAGATTTCTTAGTTGCATTGTTACAACAAAACGCACCTTTTCTATATATTTATTCTTCACTGTTACAGAATTAATACGCTACAGTGGATCTTTCACATTTCCACATGTTTGTCAGAGACATAAACAACGGCTTTAACTTAAATGCTCTGTCTCCTGCAGCAGGACCAGTTTCCGCAGAGCTGACTACTGAGGCGCTGAGCTGGATAACAACCCAACCACAAGCTTCAGAACTTAGCACCACCTTATCCCATCTGTTCCCCCTCCCCCACCGCCTCGAGAACCAACTGTCACACGTACCTTCCTCTCTTCCTCATCTAGCTCTTTCCTTTTACCCACCCACCCCCCAAAGGCCACCCAGTCCTGCCATAATCCTCCACCCCACACATTTGTCACCTCTCCAGTTGAACCTTCTTCCCCCATCCGCACCACTCTCACACCTCTGCAGGAGAACACCTCGGTTGTTTCTCCTGGAAGGTTATCTGCACATCAACACTCTCCAAAGAATTCTTTTCCCTGAAATCCCAGCCTGAACTGGTTTCAATTTGAGGTTTAGAGCTGCCAAACACATTTTGTATCCAGATCGCGTTGGTGGGGTGTTCATGTTCATGTTTTCTTTTTCTTGCAGTGTTTGCTTTTAAAGAGGCTGCAGGTTGTCTGTTTTGTGTTAGGGCCTTATTTAATTTGTATATTTTCTAAAAATATGCCTGGTAATAGACACTGCCAGGTTAATAAATAGTCCCAGGGAGTTTTGTTTTATCAGCAGACCAAATTACTGACATTCCTTCTTTAGCTGGAACATTTATCTATCTGTCATTTGTTATACTGCATAAGCTAGTGTAGTTTGTTATCCTTTTTTACTTATTTCTCCGCTAAAGCTCAGACCTCAGTCTGTCCAGTCTGAGTGTAGGAAGTTTAAACGTGTTTTTCTTTTTTTAAACTGTGAAGTTCTGTTCTAATGCACTGTAGTCACATCAGAAGCACTGCCGCCAGCCAGGCCTTCACCCACACAAAAATGTTCAAACTGTGACATTTATTATCGCCCTGCAGTACAGTCTGATAACTGGATTCATCTGCCGGCGTGGTTCAAGGCAGACGGTATTTGAACTGCTGTCTAAGAGCACTCTAAATGTTTTGTCCCTGTCCACCGCCCTGATTGTGGAGGATTTATATTCAGTGTAACCATTCCCAACTACTGTATGTACTATATTGCACTATTGTAAACAAACTGCCATAAATTAACTAAAAAATGCTGTAACTGTCCTTTTTGTTATTTTATGAGGCAGCAATAGTTTTTTACCAATTAGATTTTTTTATTTATTTACACTTGTCTTTTTTATTCTCTCTATTAAACCTCTTTCTACATCTCTGGTCAGTGTTTGTTTGTGGTGCTGCAGAGCCAAGAAACAGACACCGTATAAACCCCACTATGTCTAAATTTAGCCACTTTTACAAACTGCTTATAATTAGCTACTAATATGAGACTGTAAAAAAACTACTTATCTAAAACTGAGAAAGGGGTAAAGGTGATAAAGTCCACATCATTTACTAAAGTTAATGCATAAATTGAGTCCAGACAAAGCTTTGTTTGAGCCAGACGTCTTACTGGTCTTCATTTTATGCACTGGTCTAATTTCCTGTGGCTCTAGGTGGATCCATGTTAATGCCTGCATTGTTGGTCCATTTTACGGAAGCTCCTGGTTATAAATCATGGTCCTGCAGTGGCTTGGCTGGAGGAATTGGCTGGAGGTTTTCCAGTTAACCAGATCAGCGGTAATCCTAAATCGCAAGAAACGATGGGCTCTCAAAAGATACAGAAATATCCCTGTTATTACTAGAAATGGCAGCAATGCAAAGATTAGTTGCTGTTGTTAAATTATGAATGCATTTTTTACTGCGAAAAGTGACTTTCATACTTTTGTTTGAAAAACACACATGTCTTTTGTGTGTAGAAGATGTGAGTTGTGGTCTTTCCAGATGTTTAAGGTGCTTTTTAGTATTGAAGTTCCTCGAGCATAATGAGAATCACGCATTTTGATGCCGATATTCACATTTATTTGAGACAGAGATTGTAAATCCGGGTCTTGAGGCGTCAAAGGCCCCGGGCATTTTTCGTGGTGGGGGGTGTCTGGGTTCCTTTGAAGGTCCTCTGTTACAGGTCCACGGACGTCTCCCAGATGTTTGCAGCTGCTGGAGGTCCGGCGTTGGAGCTCCCTGCTCGGGCCTCGTGGTCGCTGGCCCTTTAAGACGAGCGGGAGGGGGCTCGGAGCATCTTGGCTGCGGTGTTTTTGTCTTTCTGTCACTGAGCGCTCCAGGGCCGAGGCGGCTGAAAGGATTTCCAGAGGGCAGGTAAGAACGAGAACCCAAAGTTCCTGTGTACGGAACCCGTCCAGGGCTCCCTCTGCTAAACAGTGTTTTAAAGTGCCTCAGCCTCGGCGCCTTCTTGGGGGTGCGACTTCTTTGTGAAGCGTCGGTCCAGCATTATTTCCCCCCAATCCTCTCTCGGTCTCGTCGAAGTAACGGGTCCTTTTATCCGCCGGAGCTCCGGTTTTACGCGCATCTGCGTCGCGTGCGTTGAATATTCGCGTATCTTAATTCAAACTAGCGCGTCTTCACATTTAAAACGGAGCCTGACGGTCGCTCATCTGGTGCGTGTCTTTTTGTTCGGAGCATCATTGGAGCCTAACGAGGAGCGCCGTTAACCTAATCTCTATGTAGCCTGGTAATAACGCTGGTATCCCTGGAACAAGTAAATGTCTGTATGATACAATGGGGCATGTGCGTAAATGCAGTTTATAATTATTATTATAATTAATGCTGGGCATGATCTTTATAATACACTGTCTGTACTATGCACTACATACGCTGCTGCCGCTATTGTTATCTTGTCTGGGGGCTTAATCTCCACGACCTCGGATTTAAATCGATCCAATCTGGCGTTTCAGCCCAGTTTGTTCTTCACAGTTTAATACTTTGGGTGTCACGCCGTTCCTATGATGAAACTTTCTCCATGCCTCGCCCATGACGCGTTGCAGTAATCCAGCCGTTTTAAAACTGAACCAAAAGCCACGGTGAAGACTGGGGACTCGGCGGAGAGGGTGGGTCCGGGGATTCTGCAACTTTCCATTAGTTCCAGATGTTCGTCAGCTTCTCGTTGCCGCGTCTCGCCGCCGGTGACTCCTCTCTTAGAGGGTTTCCACCCCCAGAATACGGATGGAGGGGGGGGGGGGGGGGGGGGGCTGTGTCAGCGGGGCCCCGGGAAGGTAAACAAGACCGAAAGTCAAAATCCACCACGTGTTCGGCGGTTCCGTTCAATCCCCGCACATGTGTGAAGATGTAAATCGCCGTGAGCGTGATTTATGGTCCGTGGGACGCGTTGTTCAGAGTCGCCTGTAAACCCGTCACATGTTGTTATGATGAGGGACATGCAGAAGTTGGCAGGATGCGGGGGTGTAGTCATCAGGCGGTTACACTGCATCATACAATACACCACTGTCCCGCTGTTGTGCAACGGCCCTCTGGCTGCATTAAATCACCTACTGTGCCAGTGAACAGCAGCTGCCTGCCACTTACATGGGCCCCGGCCTCGCTGCTGGCGCTCCGCTGTTATATGAGCAGCTGTGACCGCGATGTTGGGTCTCCTATTTAGTAACTTCTCAAATTTAATGGATTCTCGTGGCTTTCGAGGCAGTAACTACAGCTGACGCTCATGCCCTTCATGAAGGTCTAATTAAACAGAAAATTGGATGTTTCCTCGTTGTCTTAAGATCCAGTCACTGTAAGTGAATTAGCACTGATCGTCTGGGGGATCCCCTGGAATCTGTGGTCACCGCAGGTGGAGATCCCCCTCCGCACCCTCTCCTGACCTGGAATGTAATTGTCTCATTACAGCGTTCGGACGCAGGGGTGCTGCGGTGGAATGCGGCGTTATAAACCCCATTTGCGCACACGCCGAGCATTGAAATGGTCCAGCGAGGCTAATGGAATTACACCCTCAACCTGTCTGACACCGTCTGTCACTGTCTGGCGCCTACTACTCATTAACTGCTTGGGGACCTCTTTACTACGTGACGAATTATCTGCCCTTTTCAGCGTGAGCGCGGCAGCAGGAGCTCGAGGGTTAATACGTGTGTTTAACTACACTGAGTAATATGTTTTCAGTGAGAATATGCTCTAATCTGTCTTCTGAGCCACTACGGGCAGTAGCTCCGTATCTGCCTGAGTAATCCCACTTGATCTGCTGTAATGCGTTAATCGCCCAGAAAAGCGTGATGAAGTGCGCTGTCGAGTGAAGCACACAAACATGTCTGGATCGGCGGCGCGTTTGCCCCCGTTCTCTCGTCTCCGTGCGCTCAGCGTCCACAATCAGCCGACGGCCTTGACTCAGGAAGCGATTGATAAGATCCCCGGGAGGAAGCCGCTTCGCCGCATCCACACATCAGTACGATCGCTCCTCCTCCGCTCCAGCTCTGATGCCGCCTGGAGTTCGTCTACCCCCCCCCCCCCCCCCCCCCCCCCCCCCCCCCCCCCCCCCCCTGGTTTGACCCCACAGTTCCCCCCTGCTCAGCATCGCTCCCACTCCCCACCTCCACCGCCGCACAGGAATTCTCTCCCGGTGCCGCTTCTCGCCGCTCAGTCCCCCGCCCCGCGACCCGTTTCCTGCCGCAGGTCGGCGTGGTCCAATCGCGGGCCGGCGCCGTGTTTACTCTGCTCCCGTTCCAGGGGTAACGCGAGCCGCCCCGGCCCCACCCTTCGGCCGTTCGCCGGCCGGCACCACTGCTCCTCCTTAATGACAAAACAGGGCTTCTGCGGCGGGCCGAGACGGGCCGGAGGCGCTGTCGCGCTCAGTCATGATCTGACTGCCCTGGGTTTCCATTCTCGCATGAGATCATCTGGCATGAAGCGGCGACGGACGACTGCTGCTGCGACTGCATTTAACGTAGAGTTGTTGTAATCGCTTTCTAATTCATTATTCATTCAACTCCTGCTGCTTGAACGAAGCCATCTGTTGTGTTCTTCGTCGAAGCTCTTCTCTACATCTACGTGTACATTTTTGTGGCTCGTTGCTCCGAAAACCCTGAACTATAATCAGCTGCGTTTAGGTCGACAAAGTGCAGCTTCCCATAGGGATTCTCGTATTGTCTGTCTATTTTTAGGGGTGGAGCCCGTAAATGATGGTAATCTTCTAGGTGGAGCCATCTAAGAGTTCAAAAAAGGCTCCTCTGAAGCCTTATTTTCGCATTGTGTCGGCTCCTCGCAGCTCGGCGTGCGACCTTCCTGCTGTTCTTCCTGTGTCAACAGAGCTGGACCACGTTCTGCTGTGATTCACGCCGGCCGAGTCCAAAGCCCCCCCCCTCCTCCTGCAGTTTTGCCTTTCTTCCCTCACATTCCCACTCTTTCACTCCCACCCTCACATACTGTACCGCTCCGCGCTCCTTTCTCTGCTAACCCTGTTTACGCCCCGCTTCCCCTTGTTACTCTTTCTCCTGGGCTGGGAGGAAGTGACTGGGTTGTTTCTGGATCCCCGGGGAATAGAAAGATGGAGCTCCCTTTCCTGTAACCCTTTCTTCATCAGACCTCAGCCTGTGGCCTGCTTTACAACAGCGGTTGGCTCAGCGTGACGAGAGGGTCGTGCTCTGTCGCCCTTAGGGCTCTTCAACGCTAAGGAGACAACTTTGCTGAGACGATCCTCACTTATTGAGGGGCGAAATATCAAAAATGACTCATCGTGGTGTCACACGTACCACGACACAGGCAGGTGAATTAGTAACAGTGCAATCACCAGGCTTCCATATCATCTGTGGCCGCGCGGGAATAAATCAACTTGAAAGCTACAGCTGTGTTTGCTAATCTGTGGGAGTCACCGGGCCGCGGCCGAGTTTTTATCTGGAGAGCGTGGGAGTGGACGGGAGTCTGAGCTCTCTCCTGTGACGTTCAGCGTTTGATATTTGTCTCACAACAGAGTCACTTTCCGACACAGAAGGTTCTGCAGGTTCCGCGTCCGGTTCAGGTCCCGTCGTAAATCACTTCCCCGCATCCTTCGCTTTCTGTCAGCGCCTGGGTTCATCAACTGTTTGTTTGTTTTGAGGCAAACACTCAGTTCCTCTCTGCCTCACTCCTTCTCCGTGATGCCCCTCCTTGCTTTATATTAGAACCAGCTGTGGATATAGGGCCTGAATGAATGGCTCTTTGTGATTTGGCTATGGTTCCACTTTAAAAGGTCTGCGTCTCTCCCTACCCCTCCACCCTCTCTGGTATTCTGCATGACAATGATATGAAACAATGGAGTGAGCAACAGTAAGTCCTATGTAGGATATGAAGTTCATCCATAGGCAATTTTGAGGTTGTGAGACTGTTGGACAGCAGTTCATCTAGTGGACGTGCACATGATAGCTGATGCACTGCACAGGTTTCTGGGCCGTGTGTGCAGGGAAGGCTCGTGAAATCGCAAGTGATTTGCACCGATGACAGCTGTTCCCACATGAACTGCAAGATGCGGGTCTGTGTCAGCCAGTGCAGCTGGACGGTCGGCCTGCAGGCGAGAAAACGGGGAAAGGACGTCCGATCACGTAGCAGGAAATCACGTAGCAGAAAATGGGGAAAGGACGTCCGATCACGTGGCAGGGAGGCTCCTGGCCTTGAATCGATTAGATGGAGCGAACGGGGCGGGAGGAAGTGTTTCTAGGAAGCTAGCTGCTATGCTAGCTTGAATATGGGCGTATTGTATCAGTCAAAACCTTTCCTGACTTAAAAAACCCACTTTCATTGTCTGAAGGAGCCACACTGTAACCTGTCATACTCCTCTTCGTCTTCTTCCAACTTCTTCCATTCTTGCGGGCTGCGAGCTGTTACAGTCAAAAGCCGTGGCTGCCAGAGTTCAAGCTTACTTTATTGTGGTTTCCCACAGGTGCCGAGCGTACGAGCGCGAGGAAGGGAAGAGACAGCGAGGGGCCTGGGGAGGAGAGAGCCCGTCCCCGCGGCGCGAGCAGCTGGTATGAAGCGGAAAATAAATCCCTCCTTTCCTAATTTCCAAACCATTCCCAAGCTTGAGCGGAATTCTGTAGCGATCACCAAAGCCTGAGAGAGTCAGCAAAGCAGTGGAAAAATCCACACAGATCGTCTCTGGGTGGTGGGAAATGTGGTATTTCTGACTTAGCAACACTGGGATCTATCTAATCCTTTGTGATGGCAATAATAATAAGGTGAGTCAGTGAATGGAAGCAATGAGTTTGATAAACTTGGAGGAGCTGACCTTGAAATGAAGCCTGACGTATGAAATTAGTTTTCGGGGTGGTCTCGAGCCTCTGATATAACAAAGGCACACGGATCCGTACACAGACTGTAAATCACATCCAGCTTTTTAGCAGCAGCGTCCAAAAGGTTGGGGGTAAATGGCGAAACCCGAAGCCGCGCCGCGTCTGAAGCTGGAGGCTGCGTTGCTGGACGTGCCACAGATGTGTAATTTGTGCTGGGTGACCTGCATCGTGCCCCCTGAGGCCTGCCGTAATCTTAATAGCAGGGAGAGGAGGGAGTGGACGCGCGGCGGCCTTAACATCCGCTCGTATGGTATGCAGCTGGGGGGAGGGGGGGCAAGAGTGGGGGATAGTGACGTGGTGCTGGTGAAGTTAGAAGCATCCACCAGTTCACCCCTCATCCACATGCACCAGCACATCTGTCACAGCCAGGACGCAGATGTGGCGCCTCGAGGTGGGGGGGGGGCTGGGACTGACTATAATTACATGCATGTCATCTACTGTCCCCTGTCAGCGCTGTCCTCCACCCTGACGGCATTGCCACACACACACACACACACACACACACACACACACACACACACACACACACACACACACACACACACACACACACACACACACACACACACACACACACCTCCTCAGCCCCTCCTCTTTGGTGCCGTTCTCACATTCTCTCACACACTGTCGCTAATCAAACACTTTTTTTTCCCCTCGCCTGAGATAAACAGACTCACGCGGTGAGACGACAGCAGGGAACCAAAACGGTCCCGAGCTGCTTTATTTATAACGTTTCATGAGTGTTGTCCAAATCAGGGGGAAACAGTTTTTGTCGTGATCCAACAGCAGTTTTTTATGATCTTACTGTCAATTTTTCATGCTTTCACTGTGGCCTGTCACATTTACTTTAATCCTTTTGTTTGTCACGTCTATTAATGTAAACACAAGAACCCAGTGTGTACACACATGGTGTTTCCATGTGACTGTGTGCGAGAATTTTTGCTGAGAAGGTGACGAAGTGGACGCAGATAAGGGAAATCTCTGTGCGACATGACACGGACGGCAGGACTTCAGAATGCCAAGTCGGTTCAGTCAGTGTTTCCAAGTGTCCTACTTTTCACAAGCGAGCAGGCACCGGCTCGGGTCACGAGACCCGAAGAGAGAGAGAGGCCGTGACGCGAAGAAGAGCGACTCTCACACAACCAACCTGAAAATAAACTGGACGGCTTTAAGTGGAGGCTTGCAGTTGGAAAGTTTGACCCTTACCTATGTAATGGGATGATTTTCAACAGGCTAATGCTGTGGGTGGCTTAAACATTACATCGACGCATCCCTCAAAGTGACCTAGAAAGTTAATCTTTTATACGGAGACACCCTCTCACAGGCAGAAGCTCAGCGGGCTCCACGTAGCTGCTGACACGGAGGTCAAGGCACAAGCTTTTGTTTACAAAAAAAAAAAATCTATCCATTATTTCTGGTGTGAACAACTCTCTAAGCTTTGACTTTCTCTGTCAAAGTAATGTGCAAGCAATAAAAGAGACCCGGCGGCTCGGCGAAACCTCATGACCGTCAGCTGACGTCGGCGGGGAAGAAAGCACCAGAACGGCACAAAGCGAGTACAAGTATGGAAGCGAGAGGAGGGGAAATATTTGGAGAGACGGAGAAGAGCGCATGCAACCCTAAATTGAGAGGCAAGGTTAGCCGACGCGGATGATTCCTAATAAGGCTGTAACTGGCAGCCTCGGCCCTCCGTCCTGGAGGGAGCTGCCAGGAAACTTTGCTCTGTAACTTCTCCGAGTGCTAAGAACAGAAACAGACGCTCCGGCATGAATAAAACTCCGAAAAATGAACACACGGCTAATGCAGGCCACATGTAGCGCAATACATCCGTCACATCATAACGGAGGAGCTCAGGTGTCTGTGGGATGTGTACAAACATATATTATTACATTAAACCTGCAACAGGATGATTTAGCAACTTTTGAGTAACTTCATGTATCCGTCTTTTTTTACAGGTCAGAGTTGGTGAGCTGTTGATGACGGTTTGAAGCCCAGCCTCAGGCTCATCATGGCGCAGGTGCTGCACATGGACCCAGGCTTCCCAGGTGCCGTCTTTACTTCTGCTGACCCTGGAACTACCCTTAGGATTATTGTTCTTCCTTTCATCTGAATCTAAACTCCCCGAATCATCGGAAGTAATTTGACAGTTAAAAACCAATAACGAGCTGCATCATTCCGCTGTCTATCTAGTCCGGGGATCAGAGTTCAGACCAGAGTTAATGCTATTTTTTAAAAGTCTGAGCCCGAGATAATACACACATTTTCCGTTTGTTTAAAGATGATTTCCTTCCCCCTCAGGGAAACTCAACCCGCCCGCTCCTCCTTCTCTCCATGGCAAAGAGCAGGAAGCGCCCTACTCAGTGGAGACCCCCTATGGCTACCGTCTGGACCTGGACTTCCTCAAATATGTTAATGACATAGAGAAGGGCAACACTATAAAGAAGGTGCCCGTCCAGCGCCGGCCGCGCTACGGCTCGCTCCCCCGCGGCTACGGCTATGCCGGCTCCTGGTGGACGTCCACGGAGTCTCTGTGCTCCAACACCAGCATGGACAGCCGTCACTCCTCCTTTTCCTACTGTGCTCCAGGCTACCACACGCTACAGAGGCCCGGCTTTAGCTCCTCTCGGGTCGAGAAGACGCTGTTGGACGCACGGAGGAAGCTGGAGGAGGAGAAAGAGGGGCGTCGATTCTCCAACCTGGGCAGCATGCACAGCAGCATAGCAGGCTCTAACACGTCCATAAGCAGTGCCCACAGCTTCAATCGGGCCCAGGGCGGTGGTGGAACCTTCACCCCCATGAGCTCCGGGCTCTCCACCCCGGTGACGCCGACCCCAGCCCATCTGCAGCACGTCAGGGAGCAGATGGTGGCGGCCCTCAGGAAGATAAAAGAGCTGGAGGAGCAGGTGAAGACCATCCCTGTGCTGCAGGTCAAGCTCTCCGTGCTGCAGGAGGAGAAGCGGCAACTCAGTGTTCAGCTGAAGAGCCAGAAGTTCCTGGGACACACACTGGGCTTCAGCAAAGGGCGCCCTCGAGGGGAACTCTACATCGACATCCCAGAAGAAGAGTCGAGCACTGGACCTAAGAGCAACAGCAAGCCCGCGGGGCCACTGTCTCCCACCAGCCCTGAATGCTCCAAACAGGACTCAGGATGTGAGATTGAGGACACAGTGATTGTGGGAGGGGCTCGACCAGAGGCCAAGCGAGAAGTTCGCACTGTTGGCGTGGGACCTGAAGGCGACAAGGGAAGTTGTCAGGTGGGAGTCTGGGTTCGGGAGGAGGATCTGGGTCTCGTGCCCGAGACGGAGGCTCTTAAGAATCAAGTGGGTCAGCTTGAGGGCCAGCTAAAGAGGACAATGCAGGAGCTGCAGGCCGCACAGCAGCAGGTAGCGACCCTCCAGAAAACCCCCCAGGCGGAGCATCCGGTCATGGCCACGAGCGTTGGCTGGCAGGAGCCACACGGCTGCAGCCTGCACACCCTGGTTAGCTTCACGCAGCAGCCTCAACAGACGAAGAGGAGGACCGTGGGAATCCAGGTGTACACGTTAGAGCAGCCGACTGTGGTGGAGGTGGGCACGCGGCTCCGAGCAGAGACCTGCAGCCCCCCTGAGGTGGAGGGTCCCCACAGACAAGGTAAATTCTATCTCACCTATAAATGCATAAACATGCTAACAACGCTGCTAACTGTCTCCTCTCTGTGCCAGATGTTCCCGTTGAGTTGCCGATCGCAGTCAGCTCCAAACAGGTGCGCGACGTCCTCAAGAGTGAGTTGTCCACGTCGGTGCCTGTAGCCAAACCCGCCGTCGCTTTGGGCTCGTCTGGAAGTCAGGCCGGTCCGGGGTATTCCAAAGGGGAAGACCAGCAGACGAACACAGACACTGTCCAGTCACAGGAAGACCCCAAAACAGGTAACTAGCCTGAATTCGGGTCAACACACCCCTTGGATTATTATTCTGATTTCTTAGGTTTGTATGATCTCTGGTGTTTTTCCAGCCTCATCTCCCCAGTTCTCTCTGAGGTCCATCATGAAGCGGAAGGCAGATGGTGAACCAGGATCTCCCTCTACAAAGAAAAACCTACAGTTCATTGGTGTCAATGGAGGGTAAGTGTCATTGTGGTTTTGCACATTGTTGGAGTGAATCACACTTGAACATGTTTGCTGTCTTGCAGATACGAGTCTACGTCGTCAGACGACAGCAGCAGCGAGAGCTCGGACGAAGGGAGCGATTCCAGCGAATATCACGAAGCCAGAGAGAAACTACCCGACTCTACTGTTCAGCACCAGCAAAGAAGCCACGCCGCGGCCTCCGGGGCCCAAGGAAGCACCAGCGTACCTCAGCAAACCGCCGCCGACCCACCGGCCACCGCTCCCGCCTCGCAGCAGAGTCCCAGCCCGTCTGTGACCGTGGGCCCAGCTCTGCCGGAGCCACCGTTAAAGTCGCCAGCAGCCGTGCCTCCTCCGCGTCCTGCACCAGACGAGCAAACCCAGGAGATCCCCGCCGCAGCGCCAAGCACCGGACCCACCCCCGAGCAAAGCTCTACGACGTCTCCATCCGCTGAGATGACCGAGCAGCAACACGCCGTCCAACCGGAGACGAGCGTCCGCTCCAGCGACAGCAGCACAAGTACCACAGCGTCGGCCAAGCAAGTCAGGTAAAGGTACATGTAGGAGCGGTGGGTCATTAATGCTGTTTGGGCATCGGTGAAGGATGTTGTCTTGTTCTATGTGGCAGGCTGGAGCTGAGTGGCAGCCTGATGTCAGCGCTTTGCACCCTGCAGAAGGCTCTGGGGGAACCAAATGCCTTCAGCCAACAAGGAGCAGTAAGTGTCGGGTTTTAGCTCACGCCGCTTGTCCTCGGAGGTGAATCCCAGGCTCATTTCCTCACCAGTGTGTGCTCGCTGTGTCTGCTCCCAGAGGGCGGCCTACACCTCCGTGCTGCAGGAGTGGCTGCGCGTGTCCTGCCACAAAGCGGCGGACACGGCGGTGGTCAAGGCCCACATGGACGCCTTCGCCTCCATCTCGCCGCAGCTGCTGCAGTTCGTCATCAACATGGCCGACGGCAACGGGAACACGGCGCTGCACTACACCGTCTCCCACTCCAACTTCCCCGTGGTGAAGCTGCTGCTGGACACCGGTGAGTCCCGGCGCCGCTCCATTCGCTGGTCACCGTAGAACCCGTCCGCCTCGCTCACGCGGTCGTTTGTCCCGCCTCCCTGACAGGTCTGTGTAACGCCGACAAGCAGAACAAAGCGGGTTACACGGCCATCATGCTGACGGCTCTGGCCGCCTTCCACTCCGACAGCGACCTTCAAACTGTCCTGCAGCTCCTGCGAACGGGCGACGTCAACGCCAAAGCCAGCCAGGTGCGCCCCCTACTGCCCAGCGGGTGTTACTGCACCTTAAAACGCAACAATTCACAGCTCGCCTTCATATACGCATTCATTCAAATGCCAGTAGCTCCGTTACAACCTTCATCCACATACTGAGGGCTGAACGCTGTGTTCGCAGGCCGGTCAGACGGCGCTGATGCTCGCCGTCAGCCACGGCCGGGGGGACATGGTGCGGGCGCTGCTGTCCTGCGGCGCACAGGTCAATGTGCGGGATGACGACGGCTCCACGGCGCTGATGTGCGCGTGCGAACACGGCCACGTGGACATCGTGCGTCAGCTGCTGTCGGTGCCGGGCTGCGATGCCACGCTGACGGATAACGTAAGCGCAGCGCCTTTTCCTTCCTTTGCCCTTATAAGGTTTGCGACCTCGTCATGTCTGTGGTTGTTTCATTACAGGACGGCAGCACGGCGCTGTCCATCGCGCTGGAGGCCAGCCAGAACGACATAGCTGTGCTTTTGTACGCTCACCTCAACTTTGCAAAGCCTCCGTCTCCCGTGAGTGGTTGCGTAAATGTGCCCGCTGATGCATTGTGGGAAGTGTAGTGAAATCAGTAATTAGATAAAAGCAGCTAAATAACGCGTCTGTTCTTTCACGTTTTGCTCAGGTTTCACCAAAGTCTCCGCTCTTGGGTTCTTCTCCTCCTGCCAGTGAAACAAAGTAAAGCTCTGCCACAGGAGTGTGTTTGTTCTCACCATCCATAACTGAACTACTTTAAGATGTGCAGTTGCATTGTTACCCATTCAAAGCTCTCTCTTTGACAAAATGGTTTATTGTGTAGAACAATCTCAAAAGCTGAACATCTAGAAATGATGTATAAATATTAGCTGCATCTGACACTAATCCAGTTCCCAGCACTTACAGGTTAATACTGTTCACTGACTAACATCACACAGTTAACCATTAGGCCTTTGTTTCCTTTCATACGGATTTTAGTTGTGTAAAACTGTCGTGTGTGTTCATTGCATTAGCTTCATTGTGTCATTTGGAATAAGTAAAGCCACCCCACCTGAATAATGAAGTGTCCTTGCATCCAGCTCACTGGTGCTACAGAGGTAACGTCCAGAAAACACCACTTCAGCCGCATATCCGGATTTAGGCACAAGCATAGCGTATTTTTGATAACGACTTATTTCAGAACTGCCAAGGATTGTGATTTTTATTTTCCAAGCAAAGTTAAGTTTTTACACCTTTTTTAACCAGAGGATTTAGGATTTATTTTGTTGCAGCCACACTTGAGACACTGCATACTGACACAGCCTATAGCATCAGTGTGGTCGAGGGACATCGGTACTATGATCTTTGTATTTTTCTATGGGAAGGTATTTAGGCTGAGCGACTGAAAGCCTGGCTGTGCTTGTACCAGTGAGAGTCGTCAGGGAATCAGAAAGTGAAAGGTCAAAAATGGACGTGACATGTAAGATATAAGTAGCAAAATAATATATGAACCGGTAGCTATTATGCCTGAAGTCTAAGTCCTTAAACAAACGTGCATAGACTCTTGATGTCTATTACTTTATAACTCTTTTTGATGCAACCCTTTCTTAATCACTTTTAAACAGTGGAATTTTTATAAACTCTCATTCTTTATTTATGTATCTCTCTTTTTATACATTTAGAATTTTTAAGGCTCACACCCGCTTTATGTACTCACACTGCTTTTTGTTTGGTTGATGGAGGTTTATGTAAAATTTTAAATTGTGTCTTTTTCCTCTTTTAATTTGTGCATTTTTGAGGAAGCTATGACTCAATAAATGTGGACCACACTTTTATTATGTTCTATTGGATTTATTCAGTTTTAGGTGTCATTCACAATTCAGTATTAATGCAACAAGTGAACATTTTTCAGAGTTTTATTGTTGCTTCGCGTACGATACATGTTTACCAGCAGGGGGCGACTCAACTACATCAGTAACTGTGTTAGCTGAAGCTTCTTTCAGCTCAGCTTCAGCTGTTGACTGATGCAAACTGGAAAAGGCTGCACTTGTCAATATCTAGAAAAAACACTGAGGGCGGCTGGTTTCCTCAGAAAGCAGTTTGTCTTTAAGATAACGTGAAAGCAGAGCCTTCAACAGACCTGTTATAAACAGTGTAAGGATGTGTGTGTTGTGTTCTTAATGACAGAGCTGCAGTGTATTAGGTAATTAAAGTAAAACACCTTATATGTGTAGAAAACCTATTATGTTCATTTACCTCCCGTGTGTAAGAGGAGCAATTTAAGTTAATTGCAGTAGCAGCTTCAAACGTAACACTATCAGCTGGACAGCTCAGCAGAACAAAGCTTATCTGCACCCTATTTTAAGTGGATCCACCCTAACAGTCACTGAACAGTGTAGTGGATAAGATAAGGCTTTGAACGCACCACGCTGGCACGAAATAGTAATGACTTTACTCTTCACATTGGCACTTTACCAAATGATAAAGAAATCTAATGATACTTGTTTGCACAGACTAGATTTTCAATCTGGACCAACTCTAAACTCCGCATGTTTAGTTTTAAACAGCAGTCAGTCATGTACATAACAATAAATGCAGTCACACATTAAAATCAACTCTAAAATCTACTGTTATTTTGTCCTATAATCGTTTTGCTTGATCGCTGCTCTGTCTTTTATTGTCAGCATCACATCTAAATAACGTGCTAATGTGTTAGACGTTTAGTTGATAATCCTAAATGACAATGAACACTTTTTTAGAGTTCTGGGTCCATTTCTCTTTATCTCATGCAAACTGCACCCCATCACTGCGCCGCCTCTTGCAGCCTATCTTGGTGGAGGTCTGGGGTGTGACCCCGCGCTCTTTCAGTATAAAAGACCCGAGGGCTGCACTGCTCGCAGCCACCGACGAACAGTCTCAAAGGCAAGATGACCAGTCTCAGCGCTAAGGACAAGGACGCCGTCAGGGCCTTCTGGGCCAAGGTTCCTGGGAAGGAGGAGCTGATCGGCGCAGATGCTCTGTCCAGGTAAATATAAAAACCTGCTCATGTCAACTTCGCCTGTGGAACACGTGCTGAGCTGATCTGTGTGTTTCCCGCAGGATGCTGGCGGTGTACCCGCAGACCAAGACCTACTTCTCCCACTGGAAGGACCTGAGCCCCGGCTCTCCCCAAGTGAGGAAGCACGGAAAGACCATCGTCTGTGGAGTGGGCGAGGCTGTGGGTAAAATCGACAACCTGACCGCAGGTCTGCTGAACCTCAGCGAGCTGCACGCCTTCACCCTGAGAGTGGACCCCGCCAACTTCAAGGTACTGACGTTTGCGCGTTTTACAAGCGGGTTCTTGCGCACAGAAAAAGGCGCAACGAGGACCCACCGGGTCAGTGGGGCCGTGAAACTGTGCGTAATATGCGTAACACCTTTTCCTCCACCCACAGATTCTGTCCCACAACCTTCTGGTGGTGTTGGCCGTCATTTTCCCCGAAGAGTTCACCCCCGAGGCCCACGTTGCTCTGGACAAGTTCCTGGCTTCTCTGGCTGGAGCCCTGTCTGAGAAATACAGATAAACCGCAGGAGAAGGAGGCGGAGACTGAAGCTTCGGATTCTCTGCACGATGATTAATAAAACGTTAACGAGCAAACGCAACTCACTGTTGGCTTTCTTGTTTTTCTGTGGTTTGCGCCAGGTTTTAACATGTTACAATATATACGGAGCATCCGAAATGTCTCTGTAATATAAACAGAAAAGAGCTTCCAAAACAACTTTACACAGACTGTGTTTGATTTGATTCCAAATTTCAACATTTCTGATTCGTTTAGAATTGAATGCATATCAATAGAATTGGATACACACAATGCACATTTAATACAACTCCGGCCATGTACAGTGTACCATCATGTCGGATCTGGGTTAACTGTGCATTTGTAGGTTACAGAGAACCGGCTAATCACCAAGCAATTGTATGACTTTTCAAAATATGTTGAAAGCAATTAGTTGAAAACTCAGTTTACATTTTGTTCTCTTGTAGCTGGATCAAAATTGTCAAAAAAAACAACAACTTTTGGGGCGACTAATTAGCGTGAATAAGACAGTAAATCTACGGTAATTTAGTACCTATAATGCTAAGTTTTTATTCAATACATCTAGGTTGTATTTGTATGTATGTATGCAGGTTTGTATGTATTTAGGTTGCTAATATATCATATAATTCTAGAAACAGTGTTATAATAAAAGAAAGATAATTAATGCATAATTTTGCCACATTTGTCTGTTGCAGAAATTGCAAATCGCGTATGAAAGCTCATATAA
The DNA here is from genome assembly GCF_900634795.4 of Betta splendens. Taxonomy (NCBI): domain Eukaryota; kingdom Metazoa; phylum Chordata; class Actinopteri; order Anabantiformes; family Osphronemidae; genus Betta; species Betta splendens. The sequence continues at coordinate 7,568,459 of NC_040888.2, forward strand.
CACCTGCCGAATTAATCGATTAATCTGTAAGTGAATTTTCGTTTAGGTGACCAAATTCTCAACACATTTCTAAACCAGTTAAATATAAATTATGTTACACGTAATTATGACTGTTTTAAAAAGAGATCTTGTAGGAAAAAGGTTTATGTAAAGTCAAAGTCCATGCGTGTTATTTTTTCGTTTAATCTAATTCCCAACTCTATGTTCTGATGACTCCTACGCAATAAACAGTGTATTTAATGGCTAATAACATCCGAAGCGGATGCACAGTCTCAGTTCGTATCAGATAGTTCGCTCTAAATTCAACAGCAATCGTGATTATTGTATATATTGTATTTATATATTTTTGACAGCGATGTGAGCCAAATCTCTAATGGCCTACTTTACTGTTATGTGTCTAGTGGTCTGCGTTGATTTTTTTTAATGTTTAGTTATTTGTATATAAAGACACAAGAACATGTTGAATATTTTAATATTTTATTTGTATTTGAATTTCTCAGCAAAGGTCACGTGACGACTGCAGGTCTCTAGTGGTACTGTTTCCCCAGCGCGGACACCGCCACGGCCAAGAACTTCTGAAAAGCTGCCTGCACCTCAGGAGTGAAGTCTTTACCCAGCTGAGCAGCAACCACAATGGAAACACAGTCGGCCAGCAGCTGCAAAACCACAGAAACCAGAGGAAACCCGTCACATGAAGGCGAGGCTCGTCTGAAACATGCGTTGAACGTGAAACAGGTGCAGTGGCTGCTCAGGTTCTACCTTGAAGTTGTCTGGGTCCACCTGCAGCTTCTCGGAGTGCAGCACGCTCAGCTCTGCGTACGTGGCCTTGATGTCGTCCAGGTTCTGCACGGCCCGGGCCAGACCGTCCAGGACAACCTTCCCGTGGGCGATCACATTGGGATTCGATCTAATTGCGTCGGCGTTGAAGAGGTTTCCAAACTTCCCGAAGTATCTCTGAGTCCAGGGGTAAACGACCAGACACCTGGATTGTGATGGATCAAGGTTAGTACATGTAATATAGTCCTGGAAACGCGTCCATGCTGAGCTGGAACCGTGTCTGACCTGGAAAGAGCCGCAGGACCGACGACTGCAGAGTCGATCTTGGCGAAGATGGCCTTGATGGTGGCGCGCTCGAAGTCCGTCCACTGGACCATTTTGTCTGGTGTGAGATGTCTGTGTGCGAGTCAGAAGCTCCTGTCTCCTCTGGCACCAGACGCAACTTTTAAAGCGAACGCGCTGCCTCGTGATTGGCTGCGACGGGCCGGAAAAGTACAACGACTTACTCTAATGATAAGAGCGAGGAGGGCGTATCTAAGACTTTATTCTGAACCAAATGAAAGAAGTTGGGTTCTGACGTAAAATCTCAAGATGATGCCAGTGGCTAAACGTCAGCACAGGTTGATTACTAACTACCAATTAACTACTGTTATTTGTAGGTAACGTTTGACATAATCAACATGAACTAATATGTCTTGCTCACTCACACGAAGTCAATGAATTACCTGGCCTAGTGGAAATCTAAAGGTACCTCAGGCATCTCCTGCATCCTCTAATCAGCACCATGGACAGAGACAGTGAATTTACAGAGCACATTGTCGTACAAATGACTATAAAAGATCATTTCAATTCCAACCCAGTTAAACTGGGTTGGAATTTATGGTTTTGAAAAAAAGACTAATATATACTGACTTTTTAATTTAATTGGCACTGACATAAAGGACGATGAAACGAAATCATTTTCAATCATCATTCAATCATTTTATCAAACCGACTAAAACGACACCTCTAACTTCAACTTCTACAAAGTTTTTTTTGTCTCCCTAGTAAAACGATGAGTTTTACCTCGGTGGAGATTCTGGCTTTCACGCTAAACTCTAAACGCATTGAGGCTGATGTACAGTAGAGGGCGCTCCAACACAAACAGCTGAGTGATCCTTTGAGTCCTACAGTGCATCTCTGGAGAAGAGTAGATGATGGATCGTGATGCTGTCTATACAAAGAAAGTGTTCTTTAGCCACGCGGTTCCTTCTTATGAAATTGTGTTATTTACTGGTGTTATTTACATGAAGGTGCTATTATTACTGTTCATTCAATGCATTCTGCATTGCCTGCCTGTGGGTCTCAGAATTAATTTTAAGGGTCTTTTACTGGTCTTCAAGCCTCCTAATGGTTTTAACCCTAACTATTTATCAGAGCTCCTTGTCCCCTATTAGCCTTGCAAAACCTCCAGGTCTACTGGTAGGACTCCTTAATTATTACTGAAGTTAGAACTAGAACTCACTGTGAAGCGTCTTTCCAGCATCATGGTCCCCATCTATGGAACAGCCTACCTGAAGACCTGAGGGGCTGCAAAAGACCTTGGCATTTTTAAAAATAAATGGAAAACTTACCTGTTTAATATGGCTTTTAACTAATATCTTATTCATTTTTATAAGATTTAGTTGTTTTATTTAACTAGCCTAAATTATTTTATTAGTTAAAAAATAGTAACTTTTATTAGCGTTTACTTCTATATATTTGTTATCTCTAGTGTTTCCTTTAAGATTCTTCTTAATCATTTTCTGCACTACAGCTCTAAATAAAGTTTTCTCAGTAAAACGAGGTTTACTTCGGTGGATCTTCATTCATTTTCTTTTACCCTTTGGGAGGGAGGGGTGTCTGTGAAGCACTTTGTGCTGCATTATGTATGAAAAGCACCATATACTGTACTACCACTAATTTTTGTCAACATTATGTGAAACAGCAGCTTTAAACTTAGCAATATCAGCTGAACAACTCTCGGGGGAACAAAGCTTATCTTCACTTTCTTGTAAGTGGATCCACCCTAACAGCTCCTGTGTAGGATGAGATAAGGCTTTGAACGCACCACGTATTGGCAAGAAATAGAAAATGACTTATTGGAATTTTTCCAAACGATAAAGAAATCAATTAATGCACAGACTTTCAATCAGTTTACTTCTCAATCTGTTTACGAGTGGGTTTAGACAGACGGTAAAGGCAGTTTTTCCAAAAACAACATAAAAGATTATTATTATTTATTAAATATATATGTTCCTGATAGCCATTTCTTTGATATATACGTATTTGTATTTTAACATTCAGTAAAGTCATATTGTTTGACCGTCATAATTTGACTTGTAGTTCAAAACATCAGGAGATTTATTCTAATCTCATGCAAACTGTAACCCATCACTTCACCGCGGCCTCTCTTGGGGGAGGTCCCGGGTGTGACCCCGCTCTCCTTCAGTATAAAAGCCCAGACGAGTTTGCCGATCACCATTCGACAAACAGTCTCAAAGCCAAGATGACCAGTCTCAACGCCAAGGACAAGAACGCCGTCAAGGCCTTCTGGGCTAAAGTTCCCGGCAATGAGGAGAAAATCGGCGCAGATGCTCTGTCCAGGTAAATATGAAAACCTGCTGATGTCGCCTTCTACCGTGGAACACGTGCTGAGCTGATCTGTGTGTGTTTCCCGCAGGATGCTGGCGGTGTACCCGCAGACCAAGACCTACTTCTCCCACTGGAAGGACCTGAGCCCCGGCTCTCCCCAAGTGAGGAAGCACGGAAAGACCATCGTCTGTGGAGTGGGCGAGGCTGTGGGTAAAATCGACAACCTGACCGCAGGTCTGCTGAACCTCAGCGAGCTGCACGCCTTCACCCTGAGAGTGGACCCCGCCAACTTCAAGGTACTGAGACGAGGCTGTTAAATTATATGACTCCTTTCACTAAAATCCTCATTTTTTTATTCACACAACCCCAACGTTTATTGAATTCACTATAATGAAAAGAAAGGAGTTGCGTGTGTAAAACTGTCATTGTGTTTTTTTTTTCAACAGATTCTGTCCCACAACCTTCTGGTGGTTTTGGCCATCGCCTTTCCCACTGAATTCACCCCCGAAGCCCACGTTGCTCTGGACAAGTTCCTGGCTTCTCTGGCTGGAGCCCTGTCTGAGAAATACAGATAAATTACAGCGGAAGAAGAAAACTGAATTTTCAGCTTTCTCTGCTTAATGATCAATAAATCCCTGGCAAAAACAGCGTTTGTTTTCCGGTTCGTTTGTGATGGTTCATACCTCGAAGCCTATTTGCGCAAGGCATGTTTCAATTATCAAACAAGGCCACTGGACATTGGATTAATCCTCTTCTATTGTGTTGCTTTTTATACATTTAGCCTGGCTGGTGACAATATGAGCTAATCGGCAAATTCTGACAGTAATCAAATTTCAATTCGACAGCATTAGACGAAAGAACAACCACAGGTTTTGCAAATAAACAACATGAAACAGACAAACGACTCTCAGCTCTCCTTGCCGCCCAGAGAACATTAGAATGGCGTCACACATTCGAAAAAAATATTATATTGTTTATTACTTCATTATTTTTTTATGTATTTATTCATTTTACCAACGTAGAACCTAACAAAGTGAAGAGTATGAAAGAAATCATCTTTCATACTCTTCACTTTCACTCATCAATCTAATCATTTTTCACCATTAAGACCAGTAGCAATGATAAAATCTACTTTTTTCATATTGTTACCAGACGTGGCTCAGAAATCACATTATTCATCGTTACACAACAGCAGCAGACGTCTCAATGTCCTGGTGTCTGTTTTGAATATTATCCGTATTTTGGACCCCGCTTTGCTTTGTGTGCTGAGAAGTTGTTGTGTGCGACAGTTTGGTATTTTGTCTATGTACAGTAGACCTTCGAACAATCCACAATAGTCCCAGACACGTTAAAAAAGTCAATCGCAACCGTAAGTCATCGCAAACACAAACAAGACGGATGTGAGCTAGTTTTAATTCTAAGGTAGTAGTTAATTTTAAGAAGCAATACTATACAAAATTATTAGAGGTAAATAAGAATAATGTGAAAGGAACCTATAATTAGAAGTAGTCGCGATAAGGAAATTAAACTCATTATTTTATTCACAATGAAGAATTTAAATAGGATGAAAGACGTGGTATATGAAGTATTGGACCAATTTAGCTAAAAAGATTCTTACAACCGACTTATCTGCAAGCACAAATGAAATCCAACAAATGATAATCAAATTACAGACATAATCAATAAATGTAAAAATAAAACACCTACTGATTGTGATGGAACAGAAATAGCAATAGTAAAAAGGGTAAGTGTTGGGATCTCAAACATAAGCTTGGGATATGTATCGATCTAAAGAAGAAGTAGTCTCAGTCTGTCACTTTTCTGCGGAATAAACGTTTTGTTGACCCTTTTTGATCTTACTGCTTTGGACTTATTCTTTCTTTGCTGTTGGGACTTATTTTGAGGACTACTGGTTGGTAATTGGTTTATTTTCCACTTTTTGGGAATTTAATAATTTTTTGTAACCTTAGTTTACCTCTCTTCCTTCAAGGATTTATTATTTAATTTTAACAAAGGATAATTTACACCTATTGGATTAATAAAAGATCCGTCAGATTAGAATAAAAGTTTAAAGGACTTATTGTCCAACGCTTCTCCCTTTCAAGCATGTAAGATGTGAATGATAGAGACGAATGACTGTTGTTATCACTAATAACCATGTTTTTGTTTTTCTTTTTTATATATGCATGCTTGTAATAATTGAATGAATGAATGATTAATGAGTAATTTAGGATGTTCCCAATATTTATTAGATGATGTTTTTTTAAGACCTTTTGTACATTGCTTGAATATATTTACACAAAACAACTTTTGTTGTTAAATGTTATTTATTGCATTTTCGTCTATGAACAGAGAGTGTGAGGGTTTCGTCTTCTGCTGCAGGTCTCTAGTAGTACTGTTTCCCCAGCGCGGACACCGCCACGGCCAAGAACTTCTGAAAAGCTGCCTGCACCTCAGGGGTGAAGTCTTTACCCAGCTGAGCAGCAACCACAATGGAAACACAGTCGGCCAGCAGCTGCAAAACCACAGAAACCAGAGGAAACCCGTCACATGAAGGCGAGGCTCGTCTGAAACATGCGTTGAACGTGAAACAGGTGCAGTGGCTGCTCAGGTTCTACCTTGAAGTTGTCTGGGTCCACCTGCAGCTTCTCGGAGTGCAGCACGCTCAGCTCTGCGTACGTGGCCTTGATGTCGTCCAGGTTCTGCACGGCCCGGGCCAGACCGTCCAGGACAACCTTCCCGTGGGCGATCACATTGGGATTCGATCTAATTGCGTCGGCGTTGAAGAGGTTTCCAAACTTCCCGAAGTATCTCTGAGTCCAGGGGTAAACGACCAGACACCTGGATTGTGATGGATCAAGGTTAGTACATGTAATATAGTCCTGGAAACGCGTCCATGCTGAGCTGGAACCGTGTCTGACCTGGAAAGAGCCGCAGGACCGACGACTGCAGAGTCGATCTTGGCGAAGATGGCCTTGATGGTGGCGCGCTCGAAGTCCGTCCACTGGACCATTTTGTCTGGTGTGAGATGTCTGTGTGCGAGTCAGAAGCTCCTGTCTCCTCTGGCACCAGACGCAACTTTTAAAGCGAACGCACTGCCGCCCAGAGACGCATTATTGGCTGAGTTGGGCCGGAAAAGTACAGCGACTTGCACCAATGATAAGAGTGAGGAGGGCGTATCAGGACAACTACTGTAAGACAGGCAGGGGAACTATTGCTAATCCAAATGAGATTCTCTGACCACCTTTCACTGACAACCAGTTTCTTTCTTCTTATCTTTGAGTCCACTCTGCCTTTGAGGACATCCACCCTAACAGCTGAGATGATAAGACCCTAAAATTAGCAGGATCACTCATTTCACTCATTACTCTGGAAACCTTCCAAGTTCCTTAATGCACAGACTACATTTTAAATCTGCTTATATAACTTGCATAATGTTTCTATCCCAGCATGAAAATTTCATTGCATCACCCTAGACAAAAAACTCAAATTGTAATTCAAACACTAAAGCAAATTAGCTATATGTTGTAAATATATATGCCTGTAAATAAAATATGTTTTAAACTTAGGTGCCTTTTTTATTACTGACTGTATATTTTGTTATAAAATGCCAAAAATGTATAGAAGCTGCAACCGCCTCCTCCTTTCCTGGAGGTGGTCCAGGGTGTGTCCTTACTGCCTTTGCAGCATATATTCCTTTTTGACTTGTGCTGCGGTGAGAAACACTCAGACAGAAGCAAGATGACCAGTCTCAGCGCTAAGGACAAGGACACAGTCAGGGCCTTCTGGGCTAAAGTTCCTGGGAAGGAAGAGCTAATCGGCGCAGATGTTCTGTCCAGGTTAGTATAAAGCCTGATGTAACAATCATCTCTGAGAAGAAATGGCTTAGACGGACTCTGTTTTTTGCATTTCTGCAGGATGCTGGTGGTGTACCCGCAGACCAAGACCTACTTCTCCCACTGGAAGGACCTGAGCCCCAGCTCTGCACAGGTGAAGAAGCACGGAAAGACCATCATGGCTGGAGTTGGTGAAGCTGTGGCTAAAATGGACGACCTGACCGCAGGTCTGCTGAACCTCAGCCAGCTGCACGCCTTCACCCTGAGAGTGGACCCCGCCAACTTCAAGGTACTAAGACTCCACTTTATATTTTACAAGATAAATAACATTTGGGCAGGTTTTATACGTTTTAAGACATTTATGTTATTTTTCTCCACAGATTATCTCTCACAACCTTCTGGTTGTTTTTGCCATCACGTTTCCCAAGGAATTCACCGCTGAGGTCCATGTGTCTATGGACAAGTTTTTGGCTCGTGTGTCTTATGCTTTGTCTGAGAAATACAGATAAACTGCATGAGAAGAAGAGAAGAACATGGAGACTGGAGCCTCTGCTGTTGCTGCTCAATGATTAATAAATAAATGAACTGAAAACTACAGCACAGTTTGTTTTGTGGTTATTTTGTGACTAGGCTACAACTAAGTGTGTGACAACTAAGTGAAAACAAATATCCCTGCAGATCAGGGTCTGAAATACACAGACAGGTGATGTCTCTTAAATCCTACTGGTTACTTACTCTGATGCTCTGTGCGGCTTCTTGACTGTGAATAAATGCACATTGATCTGAGCATTAATTAGGAATAAATATTATCTTAAAGCAAAAACCTTTCTCTTTTGGCCTCATTGGTCTTTTTGCAGCATCTCATGGCAGCAGGACTGCTGCTTTAGTGTTGCTCTCAGTGACTTTTCCTTATTAAATAATATACAAATGACACCATAAATAAAATAAAAAAAAACTCATATACTGTAGGACACATGGACTAAAACAAACTACTAGTTATGTGAAGCATGATAATATTGTGGCTAATAAGAAAATAAAGTTACAGCTACTAAAATTTGTTTCTTTCTTTTTTCATTCAGAAGCAAATATTACAGTACTGACGGTAACTGAGAAAACAGAGATAGATAATTTTGTGTTAAGGGTAAACCTGGAAAATGATTAATACGAAATAAATAGATATTCTACTGTTTTGGGTACTAATAACACACAAACAATTTATTTACTTCAAAAACGTTATTTACTTTTGACACATGGTTAAAATAGACACTCGGTGATCATGTGATGATGTCGTGTTCCGCTGCAAGTCTCTAGTGATATTGTTTCCCCAGAGCGGACACCACCACAGCCAGGAACTTCTGAAAAGCTGCCTGCACCTCAGGAGTGAAGTCTTTACCCATCTGAGCAGCAACCACAATGGTCAGACAGTCGGCCAGCAGCTGCAACACGACAAGAATCAGAAAACGTCAACAATATAAAAGGGATGACGGTGTTAAACTATATAAAATCTGGATGTAAGCTCTGGTGACTTCATACCCTAAAGTTGTCTGGGTCCACCTGCAGCTTCTCAGAGTGCAGCACGCTCAGCTCTGCGTACGTGGCCTTGATGTCGTCCATGTTCTGCACAGCCAGGGTCAGACCCTCGAGGACGACTTTTCCGTGGGCGCTAACGTTGGGGTTCGACGTGATCGCGGCGGCGTTGTAGAGGTTTCCGAATTTGCCGAAATACCTCTGAGTCCATGGGTAAACGACCAGACACCTGGAAAAACATGTTAAAGACGTTACACGGCTACTCGAAAATCTAAATCTAGATGTAATAATCATTCAATTAAGAATAGGATCTTTGTCTGACCTGGAAAGAGCTGCAGGACCCACGACTCCAGAGTCGATCTTGGAGAAGATGTCCTTGATGGTGGCACGCTCGAAGTCTGTCCACTCAACCATTTTGGCAGCTTTAGCTTGTTTTCTCTTTGCGAGTCAGAAGATTCTGTCATCACTGGCACCAGATGCACATTTTAAAGCAAACCTGTCCCCCTCCCAGCGACGTGTGATTGGCTGAGTGATGGTGATAAGAAAGAGGAGGGTGTATCTGGACATTGAGGACTGGTTTTGAGACAATGGAATCAATGTAAAATTGCTGTTATGCACAACCGCAAATGTGTGACATGGGAGTCATGAATACAAAACAAAATCTTTAGAAAAGCTCTTAAATAAATCCTACCAAACAACAAGGCCACAAGATCAGCACCTTGGACAGCGCTCTAACTTTGAGTCATATTTTTAACAAGGTAATTTAATAAATGACTGAACAGAGTTGGTGTTTCAGACAGCGCCTTTTAGTGATTAGCTTTGGGAAATTATATTTCTAAAAATGGTTGTGGCAGGGAAACAACTCGAAGGAGTAAACCTTATCAAGAACCTCCAAATCAAATTACTAAAAGTACATGACAATTTTCCGTTTAACCTTCTTCACACATGCCTGTGTTGTTTGACATTGAGTCTGAGTTGTGTAAAACAGCAGCTTCAAGACTGTAAGACTTTATTCAGCTGAACATACGCAGGGCAACAAATCTTATCTCATGCTTCCTCTGTTCCACCCTAACAGCCGAGTCCTTGAAAGCCACACCGCTGTTTTAAAAAAACTCAAACTAACTTTATTCATCAAACTGCTTTTTAAACAATACACATAAACATATTATGTTTATGCATATCATGTCATAGTTGGTCACCATCCTGATTTACTGTATTTCTGGTTGTTTACGTCTTTAGGACTTCATTCTGTTATACCTGTCAACAACAAATATGAGCAGACTTTATAAATTTATTCATAATTATAAAGTTAGATGATAAGGTCCAGGGAGATTTTGGTTGATTTCAAGTTACAGTAATTTCCACCACTGGGATCGTTGTTTAAAGCCTATTTTGGAGTTTTGACACTATTAACTACAGACATACTAATTATTCAACGATTTGCCTTTAATCATAACTGACAATGAGAGTTTGAGTTTTGGTTAAAGATGATTACTATTTATTTAACACAAACTGCAACTCGTCTCTGGAACCTCCCCACACAGTTTATCTTGGAGGTGGTCCTGGGTGTGTCCACACACCGTTTCCTTTATAAAATCCCACAGACTTCAGTTCAAAGCAGCAAACAGTCAGACAACGACAAGATGACCAGTCTCAGTGCAAAAGACAAGGACACAGTCAAGACCTTCTGGTCTACAGTGTCTGGGAAGGCAGAGGACATGGGAGCAGATGTTCTGTCCAGGTAAATATGAAACTATCTGTCTATAATGTATCTGTAATAAACTTCTGTCTGTATTGGCTGTTTGATGTTGACTTTCTCTGTGATGCAGGATGCTGGTGGTGTACCCACAGACCAAGACCTACTTCTCCCACTGGAAGGACCTGAGCCCCAGCTCTGCCCAGGTGAAGAAGCACGGAAAGACCATCATGGCTGGAGTCGGTGAAGCTGTGGCTAAAATGGACGACCTGACCGCAGGTCTGCTGAACCTCAGCCAGCTGCACGCCTTCACCCTGAAAGTGGACCCCGCCAACTTCAAGGTACTGAGACAAGGACTCCACTTTATATTTTACAAGATAAATAACCAAACATTTGTGCAGGTTTTATACGTAGTAATGCGTTATAAGACATTTATGCTATTTTTCTCCACAGATTATCTCCCACAACCTTCTGGTGGTTTTTGCCATCACGTTTCCCAAGGAATTCACCGCTGAGGTCCATGTGTCTATGGACAAGTTTTTGGCTCGTGTGGCTTATGCTCTGTCTGAGAAATACAGATAAACTGCAGAAGAAGAAGAAGAAGCGTTTTTTATGCTCAGTGATCAATAAATATATTTGAAACTATACTACACAGTTTTATTTGTTATTCTTCTGGGATGCTTTGTGTTGAATATTGGAACTTTTAGGGCCTGTTTATTACCACAGAGTCAAAAATAATCTACTTTTACCTTTTGGTTGATGTTTTGATTTACTTGGGTTTTCTTCAATTAAAGATGTAGCCTCATCTGCTTTCTGTGCTTTCATTCAAATTTGTGTTTTGCAAAAATGTTTCCATCTGTTTCAAGAATTAATGCCTACAGTACCATATCTATCAAAAGGCAACACAAATGTTCAAGTTTGTTGATTAATTGAGTGCTGAATCTTTTATCATTTATTTTGCTCCTAGGCTATGATCAAAACAATCACTTATTATAGTGATAATCTGCTCTTAACATACTGTAAGGCTGTTCTGCCCACAGCTGCATGATAACAAGCCTTAGAACATAACATGAACAAAAAGCCTGAACCACTGAGGTGCAACTTGTCCATATATTTATAATTAAAGAAAATCATAAATAAAATTTGAAATTAAATTAAAAAACATAACAGCAAAAACATGCAGCAACAGAGCACAGGCAGGAAGGTTGGACCTGCAGTTGCCCATTGCAGGCACAAGCACTAAGTCTGATGAAAGAAATAGAAAGAAACAGAGGAGTTCAGTGTATAGATTAAGTCCCCCAGCAGGCTACAGTATGTCTATTACAGCTTAACTAAGAGATGGTTCCTGTGACTAACAATCATTGCCAGTGACCTGAACCATCTCTAACTATAAGCTTTATCAAAAAGGAGTAGGAGAACTTTAAATTCTATCCAACATTTTACAGGCAGCCAGTGCAGAGAAGCTAATGTAGGAGAAATGTGATCTCTCTTTCTAAGTCCCATCAGAACTCTGGCTGCAGTATTTTGAATTAGCTGTAGGCTTTTTAAGGAGCTGTTAGGACATCCTACGAGTAAGGAGTTACAGTAGTCCAGCCTAGAGGCAACAAATGCATCGATCAGTTTCTCTGCATCACTCTGAGAGAGGATGCTTCTAATTCTAGCTATATTTCTAAGATGGCAGTAGGCGGTTCTGAAGATTATTTTAACATATCATGAGAGCCGTGGGGAAATGTGTCGAAGGCATCAATGATCTCTCTGGGACTCTGAGCACCCACAGTAGAATCGAAAGCCAATGCTACAGTATGTCTTCCAGGATGGCTATCTGATTCAGTAGTGTCTCTCTGTGATTTTTAGGTCCAATGATAATAACTATGTCTGTGTGTGTGTCTGTCTTTCTGTGTGTCTGTCTGTGTGTCTGTGTGTCTGTGTGTCTGTCTGTGTGTCTGTCTGTCTGTCTGTGTAGAACTTTATAATTTTCCATAAATATTAAACAGTTTGGTTTACAGCACTTCAAAATTGTGGCTGCCTTTTGTTACAGTAAAGTTACATGATCACTTCACCTGTAAGTTTGTTCCAGCAGAGGGAGCTCAGAGCCATTTTAATCATAGTGGTCACTGTTCCCATTTGATATAGGCTCAAAATATGTCATTGCATTGTACACAAAAGAGAGTAAAGAAGACACAGGATGAGAACATTCAAATAACTAGTCTGTGGTTTACTGGTAACAGCTCTGATTGCAAAGAAAAGACTTCCAGTGTCGATACAGGGGTTGGCAGTTGTTCTCTAGATAGAACAATCGCTTGACTACCACCCTCCTTACTCCCGCCTCCTGCATTGTTTCCAAGGGGCATCCTCAAAACAGAGACAAAAACAGAGAGGCTGCAGCATCAAAGCGACTGCTGTTATGGAAAATTGGAACATACTGACAGGTGAAGAAATCCTGTGAGCACCAATAGATGAAACGCCAGAACCCTGCACCAGCATCATCTTGTTTTGTGAGTAAAGATGTCCAACACATGGACAAGGATTTCAAGAATATCTTTAAATAGAGAGGGCAAAAAGTTTGTCTGTGGTGCGGCATCACTTTGTTACAAAACTGCTGATATTAATTACTTTTTTACACTTAGTGTTCATTTAACATTTTAAGCAACACAAGTTGTCTCTTAGACTTTGAAGACAGTGGAGACTCAGTCTATAAAGAACAATATGCAGACTTACTGCTAGAAACCACAGCCTTGCATCTTTGCATAAGTGAACTATAAACAACAGTGACAAAATCACCTGAAGAGACCTTTAAGTTAAGGTGAGGTCATTAATTTGCTTTCAGTTTGACTGACTTTAACTGCCTCATTCAATTGAAGGCACAGGGAACATGTCTGTCAAACTCTTGAAGTCGATCCAGGACGGTGATGATTCTGCATACAGGCGGCAGGTGGGGCAGCTGGCCCAGTGGCGCAGTCAGAACCAGCTGGAGCTGACGATGGACTTTTTGCCCCGCCCCCTCACCATCCACAGTAACACAGTGTGTACCAAGATGGACCTTCGTCATTAAGTGATTTGTAGGTTAGGACAATTAGAATGTTTCAGTAAAGGAATCAATGAACTAAAGCTAATGTATAGTGGGAGAAATGTGGTTTCTGTTGCTGTTTCCAGTCAGAACTTTGGATTTACGTAAGGCGTTAAAGGTGTGTGTAGCGTAACTTTAAGAAAGGATGCTCCTAATGGGCAGAAACCATCAATACAATTACATCTTAAATGACCACACTCTCTTTAATGCTATACAACACATTACACTGAGCATCTATAGTACACAGTCAAACTAAATACTGCTTTAGTTGACACAGACAGCAGAATATGTTTGAATCAGCAGCTTGAATCACCATCTTTCTCTCAATATACGTCTTCCAGTGGTTACACACAAAATAAATGCTACAGTTTGTTATTGACAACCACAGTCACCATTACACCTGTTTTTGCTACGTTCCCTCTCAAATCCCAATAAAACCTGACACTGGTGTAATGAAGGGCTTCAGCAGAAATGAAGCACAGTTGAACTGTATCGCAGCCAGTTGGTGTCTTTGTGCGGCTGAATGAGATTTGTTTTGACAGAGCACTGGGAGTGGCCCACAGCAGCATGCACGTTCACATACCATCAAAACAATACCTGAAATATGCATTAGATGTATATCAGCAAAACCAGTACAGCTAACAGCTTAACAACAAGCATCAACCTCTGTCAGGATGTCACTTACACAAAAGAAGCACGTTTGGTTTGGAAGCACTTAGTGTTTTTAAGTAAAGTAGGTTAAATCAGGTAAGTGAATCACGAAAACACAATAATTACACAACAATATTTTTTATTTGCATTTTTTCTATGAACAATCATCATGTGTCGTCTTCTGCTGCAGGTCTCTAGTGGTTCTGTTTCCCCTGCACGGACACCGTCACGTCCATGAACTTCTGAAAAGCTGCGTTCACCTTAGGAGTGAAGTCTTTACCCAGACGAGTAGCAACTTCAATGGTGATACTGTTGGCCAGCAGCTGCAACATGACAAGAACCAGAGGAAACGCGTCCCATGAAGGCGTTTGAAACATGAGTTAAACATGAAACAGTTGCAGTGGATCCTTAGGTTTTACCCTAAAGTTGCCTGGGTCCACTTTCAGCTTCTGCAGCCCGCTCAGCTCTTCATGCATGGCCTTGGTGTTGTCCAGGTTCTGTGCAGCCCGGGTCAGACCATGCATGACAACCTTCCCGTGGGCACTCACACTGGGATTAGATTTAACTGCGTCGGCGTTAGAGAGGGTTCCTACATCGTCAAGGAATTTGTGAGTATAGGGATAGACAACGAGTAACCTGCAAAACGGGGTTAAAAGACAAATCAAAGTGAGGAGTCATAAAACCACATATTATTATTATATCATTATTAAGTCCATGCTGAGCTGGAACCTTGTCTGACCTGGAAAGAGCAGCAGGACCGACGGCCTCAGTGTCAATCTTGGCGAAGATGTCCTTGATGGCGACGCGCTCGGTGTCTGTGAATTCACCCATTCTGTCGTTTTAAAACTTCTGTGTGCGAATCAGAATCTTCTGTGTCGTCTTGCGCCAGGTGCAACTTTTAAAGCAAACACGCTGCCTGCAGAGACGCGTCATTGGCTGAGATGGGCCGGAAAACTACAATGACATGCAGCAGCGATGAGCGAGAAAGTTACATTTCGTGCTGTTCGTACTCAACCTGCTTTGTCTCTTTGTGTCACAGTAAAGAAGTCTCTGTGTCACATGAAACAAAAAACTGAGCCAGAAACGAAAACAAATGAATTACACATTTTATGTTTATGTGAAATAAAGCATGTCAGTTTTACTTCTATATGTATTTCTTCATCACTCACTGCATATTTGGCTTTAAATATTGCATGAAAGCTGCAACCGCCTCCTCCTTTCCTGGAGGTGGTCCAGGGTGTGTCCTTACTGCCTTTGCAGCATATATTCCTTTTTGACTTGTGTTGCGGTGACAAACTCTGACAAACACTCAGACAGAAGCAAGATGACCAGTCTCAGCGCTAAGGACAAGGACACAGTCAGAGCCTTCTGGGCTAAAGTTCCTGGGAAGGAGGAGCTGATCGGTGCAGATGTTCTGTCCAGGTTAGTTTATAAACCTGATGTAACGCTCACCTAAGGGAACAAATGACATAGATGAACTCTGTCATTTGTTTCCCGCAGTACTTTGATGGTGTATCCACAGGCCAACCCCTACTTCTCCCACTTTGACTTGAGCCCCGGCTCTGACCAGATGAAGGAGGAAGGAATGACCATGATGGATGGATTTGGTGAAGCTGTGGCTAAAATGGACGACCTGACTCCAGGTCTGCTGAACCTCAGCCAGCTGCACGCCTTCACCCTGAGAGTGGACCCCGCCAACTTCAAGGCACTGAGTTTAGGTCAATAACCAAACATTTGTACAGGTTTTAGTAAACAGGTGTAATACTTTGACATTTTTTCTCCACAGATTCTCTCCCACAACCTTCTGGTGGTTTTAGCCAGAATGTTCCCCAAGGAATTCACCCCTGAGGTCCATGTGTCTATGGACAAGTTCTTATCTCATGTGTCCAACGCTCTGTCTGAGAAGCCTCAGACAGAGGCCTCAGCTGTCTCTGCTCAATGAATAATAAATACATGAATTCAGAAGTACAGTACAGTTGGGTTTGTGGTTCTTTTGTGATTAGGACACATCTAAGTACCGGTAAATAAAATAGAATACGAATCTGAGGATGTTCCACTTTTCTGTTATATAATACTAAAATGAACAGACTATTTTCTTCTGTTGCGTTGGAGTGTGGCTCAAATATCTGAAGTTTCTTAGGTCAAAGAAGTGCTGGAAACATTTTTTTTTTATTTTCACTTTAAATGATTATGCTGCAAATTTGTGAGATGAATATTCATGAGGTTGCTCTTCCACATCTGAAACCTTCACCTTTGGTCATAGGTCACCATCAACGGCATTTGAATACAGAACTGTCTGTCAGGCTCAAGAACTTCATTCAAGGTGGTTTTAGCTTTATCTTGCTGACTTTGCGCTTTAACCTGTTGAATGTTTCCATCACAGCATGATAGTTATTGTGGGACCTTGAACAAGTTCAACAACCATACTTGGTCTGATCCTTGAGGACGCCTTTTCCTAATGTTGGGGTTTGACGTGGTCATGGTGGCGTTGTAGAAGTTTCCAAATATAAGGAGCATGAGGTCTTATATAAGATAATTAGAATGTTTCAGTAAAGGAACAAATGAACCAAAGCTTATGGTAGGAGAAATGTGGTCTCTGTTGCTGTTTCCAGTCAGAACTGGATTTACGTAAGACGTCTACGGTGTGTGTAGCATCACTTTGAGAAAGGATGGGTGGAAAACATCAATACTATACAATTACACCTGAAATGATCACGCTCACTTTAATGCTATACAACACATTACACTAAGGATCTACAGTATAGTACACAGTCAAACTATGCTGCTTTAGTTGAAACAGATAGCAGAATGTTTTTGGATCAGCAGCTTGAATCATATTTTCCTTCTTTCTCTCAATAAATATCTGCAAGTGGTTACACACAAAATAAGTGTGGCCGAATGAGATTTGTGAGAGCTGGGAGTGGCCCACAGCAGCATGCACATTCAAAACAATACCTCTGAAATATGAATTAGATGTATATCAGCAAAACCAGTACAGCTAACAGCTTAACAACAAGCATCAACCGCTGTCAGGGTGTCATTTACAAAAAAAGAAGCACGTTTGGTTTGGAAGCACTTGGTGTTTTTAAGTAAAGTGAAACACCTGCAGGTTAAATCAGGTAAGTGAATCACATTTTTTATTTGCATTTTTTTCTATGAACAATCATCATGTATCCTTCTGCTGCAGGTCTCTAGTGGTTCTGTTTCCCCTGCATGGACACCGTCACGTCCATGAACTTCTGAAAAGCTGCGTTCAACTCAGGAGTGAAGTCTTTACCCAGATGAGTAGCAACCTCCACGGTGATACTGTGGGCCAGCAGCTGCAACATGACAAGAACCAGAGGAAACGCGTCACATGAAGGCAAGGCGCGTTTGAAACATGAGTTAAACATGAAACAGTTGCAGTGGATCCTTAGGTTTTACCCTAAAGTAGTCTGGGTCCACTTTCAGCTTCTGCAGCCCGCTCAGCTCTGCATGCATGGCCTTGGTGTTGTCCAGGTTCTGTGCAGCCCGGGCCAGAACATCCATGACAACCTTTCCGTGGGCACTCACACTGGGATTAGATTTAACTGCGTCGGCGTTAGAGAGGGTTCCTAAATCCCTGAAGTATTTCTTACTCCAGGGATAGACGTACATGTACCTGATTGAGATAATGAAAAATCAAAGTTGCTGCATATAATTAGTAGTCATAAAACCACATATTAATATAATATTATTATGTTTATGTCCATGCTGAGCTAGAACCTTGTCTGACCTGGAAAGAGCAGTAGGACCGACGGCCTCAGTGTCAATCTTGGCGAAGATGTCCTTGATGGCGACGCGCTCGGTGTCTGTGAATTCACCCATTCTGTCGTTTTAAAACTTCTGTGTGCGAATCAGAATCTTCTGTCTCCTGTTGCGCCAGGTGCAACTTTTAAAGCAAACACGCTGCCTGCAGAGACACGTCATTGGATGAGACAGGCTGGAAAACTACAAAGACCTATCTCAGCGATAAGAACTAGCAGGAAAATGAATTTCTATTATTACTCTGGAAACTTTCCAATTTACTTGCGGCACAGACCTCATTTCAATCTGCTCGTAATCAACCTGCTTGGTCTCTTTGTCTCACAGTAAAGAATTCACTGTCAGCTCAAACAAAAATTGAATCAGACACTAAAACAAATGACCTTCAATCTTTATGTGAAATAAAACTTGTCAGTTTTCAAGATTCAAAAAACCTTTATTAATCCCAAACTATTCCACCCCCAGAACAGAAGCTGCAGTTGCAGCTGTAGTGACAGACAGTCGTTTGAGTAAATAACCAAACATTTGTACAGGTTTTAGTAAGGAGGTGCAATACATGTTTTTTCTCCACAGATTCTCTCCCACAACCTTCTGGTGGTTTTAGCCAGAATGTTCCCCAAGGAATTCACCCCTGAGGTCCATGTGCCTATGGACAAGTTCTTATGTCGTGTCCTCTGTCTGAGAAGCCTCAGACTGAGGCCTCAGCTGTCTCTGCTCAATGAATAATAAATACATGAATTCAAAAGTACAGTACAGTGTGGTTTGTGGTTCTTTTGTGATTAGGCCACATCCAAGTATGTATTTGAGGATGTTCCAGTTTTCTGTTTTTGTACTAAAATGAACAGACTTTTTTCTTCTGTTGTGTTGGAGCGTGGCTCAAATATCTGAAGTCACTTAGGTCAAGAAGGTGCTGGAAACATTCTCTTTTAATCTTCTTTTAAAATAATTATGCTGCAGATTTGTAAGATGTACAGTATATTCATGATGGGGCTACATCTCAAACCTTCTTTATTGGGTATTGGTCGCCACCAGGGTCATTTAAATACAGGATAGTTTTTCAGACTCAAGAACTTAATTTAAGGTGGTTTTAGCTTTAGCTTGCTGACTTTGTGATTTAACCTGTTGAACGTTTCCATCACTGCATCGTAGTCATAGTGGGACCTTGAACTCATTCAACCACAAAGCTCCAGCTATAACACGACAAACACACGGCAATCATAAACCACTCACAAAATCTGGACATAAGCTGTGGTTGTGTAACTTCATACCTTAAAGTTGTCTGGATCCACCTGCAGTTTCTAAGACTGCAGCACGCTCAGCTCTGGTACGTGGCCTTGATGTCATCCATTATCTGCACAGCCAGGGTCAGACCCTTGAGGACGACTTTGCCTACTGTAATGTGGGATTTGCATGATCATGCCACGGGGTATACCAACCTTTACTGTGTTGCGTGTATGTGTGTACGCATTTGTAGTTCATGTGTCGATCCAGGAAAGTGAAGAGCAACGAGCGTTAATCAAGAATAAATCACAGCTGTCTGCTGTTGCATTTGAATAAAGACAGCTCTAAACCACCAGACAATGAAATGCAATTGATTAAGTATTAATTGACTCATTTAAACTTTTAATCAATGAAGCTGGTTTTTGAAATGACACTTTTTAATTATGTATTGCTAATTGCAAAATGCATTTTCAAATTAAACAACAATATTGCACAAACATGTGTCAACAAATTGCAAGCAGATATTTATTTACTTGACAACTATGCAAAGTACTGTACACAATAACCCAAAAGCTTTTTTTTTGTTAGTAAGATGAAAAAGAACATGTTGTTCAACGTAGCATGGTTGATTTTTATGAATAATGCTGATCATAACTGGCAGCAGGGTGGTGAACTGGTAGCACTGTTCATTAGAAAGACGTTGGCTGCAGTGTCTTATAATAAAAAATGAAGGTGAGGAAATCACGTCCCTCCCTGAAGCAATATTTTGATTTTCTGTGAGTCATTAGGGTGGAACTGTTCTAATTGTTTTGGCAGAACACCTCAACATTCTTCCCTAAGCAACAAACCATGGGTGTTTCTCAATCTTGTGTCGTTTACTGTATTCATTTTGAACAGCCTTGTGAGGCGTCAACAGCCCAATCTATTAATCTCTGTAATAATTAGAGATCTAATTAACATACTCTACTACAAAGTACAGAATGAATATCAAGTGTTCTGACTCCAACACTTGGTACACATCATGCTTTCTGGATAAATTAGCATGAGAAATGCACACAATAGACAGACACAGTGAACAATAATGTTATTCGTTCAGCTACAGTTGTTGTTCTTGTCAGGACGGGCAAGGTATCTTGTGCTGTGTTTTTGGGTCTTACAACCCAAAAACACAGCACAAGATACAATAGATGACAGTTTATGAAGTTTTAATTCTCATTGGGTTGTCAGACCAGAGGAGGGCGGTACACAGGTTGGCAGAATATGCAGCACAGGCAGGGATCAGAGAAATAGTAGTCAGGTTCAGGCAGAGGTTGAGAATACAGAAAACAGTGTCCAGTGTAAGCAGGCAAAGCAGGGTCAGAAATAAGAACAAGATTCAGTTCACAGGAAAGACTTACAGGATATGAACGCTGAAGAGTAGGCGTGACGCTTAACAATCTGGCACTGAGCATGGCACAGAGTGAGCAGAGTAGAATCCTGTATTTAAATACAGGACTGATTAGTAAGTGGATGCGGCTGGAGAAATGACAAGACTGAGCATGAAGCCAAAAACACCCAGAGCAAAACAGCAACTGAACCAGAAGAGCCAGAATGAAACAGAAACTAGACAAGGACATGACTAAGGAGCAGAATCAGTGACAGTCCTATGACGCCATCATACATTTTTTCCCACCAGTGGACGTTTAAATATAAGAAGCTGCCACATGAAATATAGTTTGCTTATGTTTTTAATTTCCATGAGACTGGCAGCTGCTGTCATACACGTAGAATTCCTAATGCTGGAAATCATATAAAATTAAGAGGAACCAAAGGTTCAGACCTTAGGTTTTTCTATTCTATTCTATTCTATTCTATTCTATTCTATTCTATTCTATTCTAATAAGTGGTCTATTGTTTGGGGGGGGGCAAACAATCGATCTATTTACTTCAAAGGTTTTATTTACTTTTGACACATGGTTAAAATAGACTCTAACAGACAGTGATGATGTCGTCTTCCGCTGCAGGTCTCTAGTGATATTGTTTCCCCAGAGCGGACACCACCACAGCCAAGAACTTCTGAAAAGCTGCCTGCACCTCAGGAGTGAAGTCTTTACCCATCTGAGCAGCAACCACAATGGTCAGACAGTCGGCCAGCAGCTGCAACACGACAAGAATCAGAAAACGTCAACAATATAAAAGGGATGACGGTGTTAAACTATATAAAATCTGGATGTAAGCTCTGGTGACTTCATACCCTAAAGTTGTCTGGGTCCACCTGCAGCTTCTCAGAGTGCAGCACGCTCAGCTCTGCGTACGTGGCCTTGATGTCGTCCATGTTCTGCACAGCCAGGGTCAGACCCTCGAGGACGACTTTTCCGTGGGCGCTAACGTTGGGGTTCGACGTGATCGCGGCGGCGTTGTAGAGGTTTCCGAATTTGCCGAAATACCTCTGAGTCCATGGGTAAACGACCAGACACCTGGAAAAACATGTTAAAGACGTTACACGGCTACTCGAAAATCTAAATCTAGATGTAATAATCATTCAATAATGTTCATTAGGAATAGGATCTTTGTCTGACCTGGAAAGAGCTGCAGGACCCACGACTCCAGAGTCGATCTTGGAAAAGATGTCCTTGATGGTGGCACGCTCGAAGTCTGTCCACTCAACCATTTTGGCAGCTTTAGCTTGTTTTCTCTGTGCGAGTCAGAAGATTCTGTCATCACTCGCAACAGATGCACATTTTAAAGCAAACCTGTCCCCCTCCCAGCGACGTGTGATTGGCCGAGTGATGGTGATAAGAAAGAGGAGGGCATATCTGGACATTGAGGACTGTTTTTGAGACAATGGAATCAATGTAAAATTGCTGTTATGCACAAACGCAAATGTGTGAGTCAAATTTTGCATCACAACTTTTTTAGAAAAGCTCGTATAAATCCTACCAAACAACGAGCTGCGGTATCAGCACCTTGGACAGCGCTCTAACTTTGAGTCATGCTTTAACAAGGTAATTCAATAAATGACTGAACAGAGTTGGTGTTTCAGACAGCACTGTTTACAGTGATTAGCTTTGATCAAGCTTTGTTTTATAAATTATATTTCCAAAAATGGTTGTGGCAAGGAAACAGTTCAAAGGAGTTGACTTTATCAAGCTGAACACGACTCAAGCAACAAATCTTATCTCGATCTTCTTTTGTTCCACCCTAACAGTCAAGTTCTTCAAAGCCACACCGCTGTTGTCACAAAACTGAAACTAACTTAATTCAGCAACCTCCTTTACACATTATGTCATAGTTGGCCACCAGCCTGATTTACTTCTTGATGTTTACAGTACATATTCAGGATTTCATTCTGTCATACCTGTCAACAAGAATTGTGAGTATAAATTTAGGTGATAAGGTTCAGGAAGATTTTGGTTGATTTCAAGTTACAGTAATTTCCACCGCTATGATCGTTGTTTACAGCCTATTTTGGAATTTTGACACTATTACCTACAGACAGACTAATTATTTAATGATTTGCCTTTAATCATAACTGGCAATGATAGTTTGAGTTTTGGTTTAAGAAGATTAGTATTTATTTAACACAAACTGCAACTCGTCTCTGGAACCTCCCCACACAGTTTATCTTGGAGGTGGTCCTGGGTGTGTCCACACACCGTTTCCTGTATAAAATCCCACAGACTTCAGTTCAAAGCAGCAAACAGTCAGACAACGACAAGATGACCAGTCTCAGTGCAAAAGACAAGGACACAGTCAAGACCTTCTGGTCTACAGTGTCTGGGAAGGCAGAGGACATGGGAGCAGATGTTCTGTCCAGGTAAATATGAAACTATCTGTCTATAATGTATCTGTAATAAACTTCTGTCTGTATTGGCTGTTTGATGTTGACTTTCTCTGTGATGCAGGATGCTGGTGGTGTACCCGCAGACCAAGACCTACTTCTCCCACTGGAAGGACCTGAGCCCCAGCTCTGCCCAGGTGAAGAAGCACGGAAAGACCATCATGGCTGGAGTCGGTGAAGCTGTGGCTAAAATGGACGACCTGACCGCAGGTCTGCTGAACCTCAGCCAGCTGCACGCCTTCACCCTGAGAGTGGACCCCGCCAACTTCAAGGTACTGAGACAAGGACTCCACTTTATATTTTACAAGTTAAATAACCAAACATTTATGCAGGTTTTATACATAAAGTAAAGCGTTATGAAAACATTTGTGTTATTTTTCTCCACAGATTATTTCCCACAACCTTCTGGTAGTATTTGCCATCACGTTTCCCAAGGAATTCACCGCTGAGGTCCATGTGTCTGTGGACAAGTTCTTGGCTCGTGTGTCCTATGCTCTGTCTGAGAAATACAGATAAACTGCATGAGAAGAAGAGTAGAACATGGAGACTGGAACCTCTACTGTTGCTGCTCAATGATTAATAAATACATGAATTGAAAACTACAGCACAGTTTGTTTTGTGTTTTTTTTTTTTTGTGATTACAAATTGAGCAGAGTATTTGTTTTCTGTTTTTTCTGTTACTGAGCCACAAGGGGACTACCATCTGATATATAAAGTAAAGCATAAATACAGTATATAAGGTTAATTGGGTATTTATGAACACTGAAAACATACAGTATAAGCATAATTCAAAATTATACAGTTAATACCTATTTTTTTGTGGATGTAATAAGGGCCAATTTGGCAAATTAGGGCCAAGGATAATTTCTTTTGCGTGTATGATCAAAATGGCTCAGAGCTCCCTCTGCTGGGCTAAAGTGATCATGTAATTTTACTGTAACTAAATGCAGTCTTAATTTTGTAGTACTGTAAAGCAAACCATTTATTATTTATGGAAGATTTATATAGACAGATAGATCAATTGTATTATTATGAATGAATATGAACTGGCAGTGGTGGTTCCTCCATTTCTAAGGACCGGAGGATCAGTTTAAAAGCACACAAAGCAGACAGGGCTTGATTGAAGATTGGAGACCCAAATAAAACAAAACATCAACTAAAAATGTGAAAGCAGATAAGTTTATTTTTTACTTTGTGATGCTATACAGGGTTTAAAGGTTCAGTAGTATTGTTTACCATCCTCCTGCTCCATTTTCAGAGTTACTGCACAAAATTTCAATGGGGGTTGGTTGACCAAAAACATTTTGAGTAATTTGAGTATTTAAGAATGAACGGACACTCAGCTTCCACCATAATTTTTATGCAGAGAAATTATGATTTATTCCTCTGCATGACGTTGCCATGGCAGTTGAAGATGATGTAAAACATGTCATTCTCAACTGCTCAACTGCCTTTTGTGGGCTCATGCTTCCTGGTTTTCTCTGTCCTAGCAAAGGTCAGGCTGAGAGGACTGCTGATTTCATTTGGATGAAGCTGCAGATTCTACTGCTGACGACACACCAACATCAGTTTTGGGCTACATGTGGACAAAGGAGCTAGAAAAATAGCTTCAGGATACCGGGAAGAAACTGGAAAAACAGCGTGGACAGCGTGCTCTGAGTAAGTAATATGTTTGACCACTTTTTGTTTTAATTTGCACTTGTTTGATTAAAGTTACTGTACGAGCTGCTGTTTGTGATGTTTTAGACTGTCGGGGTTAGCGTTAGCTGACGTTGATAACGTAAGCATGTGTATTAATTCTTTACGTTACTAACATTAACCTGTATATTAGCTTGGCCATCAGCAACGCTAATATTAAAATAATTAATTTCTTCCTTTTGTAGGTAATATTGGCCGGTTGCGTATCCCCACAGACAACCGCCTTGTTTTTCAGCCACTAACAGCAGATGAAGAAAAGAAGAGGGTATTGACTAAATGAAAAATCTGTGACTTTCTAACAACCAAAATTTTCTTTTAATGATAAGGCTCCTTATCTTAAAAATCTCATAGTTCCTTATGCTGCCAGCAGAAGCTCCACACTCTGTCCTCACCTACAGGTATCATCAGACTCAGATCTTTGTGTCTGTGATGGACAGCAGTGGGTCCGACCATCCTGCCTGCATCCAGTCTCTGGTCCAACCGTCCTCTTAAACCTTACCTTGCAAAGTGCCTTGAGATGCTGCGATTTGGTGCTATATACAGTAAATAACATTTATTTAATTTGAAATTACTTAATATATTTTATCAGGGGATGTCACCACTGTCTGACAGACACAACATTATGTCAGCTGTCCTGCTGCCATGAGAGGCTGCGAAGATCAATTTAGCCGAAAAAGAATGTTTTTTTATTGCATGTTCTAGGGTAATATTTATTTATCATCAATGCGCAGTGCAGTCGAACAAATAGGATTTAAATTGAATAAAATCCTGAAATTGTCATTTTTGACAGACTACTTAATAACTTATTGAGTTGAGTATTTGGTTGGTTTGTTTTTCGATAGTCAAACTTAGCTAAACTTGACTGTAAGTAATAGACTGCTGCCTTTTAGGAAATTGTCAAATCTTATGAATAAAATTGGAGAATTTTATTGTATTTTATTGTATTTCATTTTATTTTATTTTATTTGTTTTATATATTTATTTATTTATTTATTTATTTATTTATTTATTTATTTATTTATTTATTTATTTATTTATTTATATTTTTTATTTTTTATTTTTTATTTTTTATTTTTTATTTTTTATTTTTTATTTTTTATTTTTTATTTTTATTTTTTTATTTTTTTATTTATTTTTTTTTTTAATTCAAACATGACAAATGAGAAATTAACATTTTTGACGTTTTTATTGATCAAGCTTCATTTAGGACGTCTTGATGACCTGGTTGGACATGCTTTAAAAGCAGTCGAAGCTTCTGTGTCTCTGGAGTTTATCTGTACTTCTCAGACAGAGCAATGGCCAGAGCACTCAGGAACTTATCAAGGGAGACATGCATCTCTGGAGTGAAGTCTCCAGGGAAGTACATGGCCACAGCCAGGATGATGTTGTGGGCCAGGATCTGTGGTTGTAAAAGGAAAAATACAAATCTTTAGTCAGTTGAAGGAAACACACGACCAGAGAGCTGAAGCTATTTACATTCACACCTAATATTATTATAAAATACAACTGTTGTCTATAAAATGCTGAATTACATTTGGGCAGAAACAATTTTTATTTTGGATTTGAAAACTTCAAACACCTTAAAGTTGGCAGGATCCACCCGGAGCTGGAAGGCATGCAGGTCACTGAGGGCGCTGAGGGTCCCGGAGAGATCATTGATGCCTTTGACACATTTGCCCACGGCTCCCATGATGGTGGCACCGTGCTGCTTCACTTTGGCGGAGCCAGGGACCAACTCACTCGCTCCCCAGTGAGTGAAGTAGGTCTTGGTTGGGGGGTAGGCGACCAGCATCCTAAGAACAAGAACAATAAGCAGTGACCATGGAGGAAGAAAATGATGCAGAGACATAATTAATGCAGCAGGGAATAGTTAAAAATACCCATTATTTTTATTATAACATTTCTTTCTTACCTGCCCAGTGCTTCACCGCCCAGGTCGCCGGCCTTGGACTCAATTTTGGACCACAAAGCGGCCACATTGGACTTGTCTTTCGCAGTGAGCATGATTACACTCGAGATCTCAGCAATTCAGAGAAAATGTGGATCTAAAATGCTGCTAAGTGAATTCGTCATAAGGCCTTTATAGGAGTGAATGAAGGATACGCCCGTCTATCAAGGCCAAACCACACCTCTGATAAAGAAACTGCTAGAATTTTTCAGCGGCTGTTTAATTTGATACAAGCCACCACTCCC
The DNA here is from genome assembly GCF_900634795.4 of Betta splendens. NCBI lineage: Eukaryota > Metazoa > Chordata > Actinopteri > Anabantiformes > Osphronemidae > Betta > Betta splendens. The sequence continues at coordinate 7,595,341 of NC_040888.2, forward strand.
AATAAAGCCTTTATCAGTTAACTGACATCTAATTCATTAATGTGAGAATTATGACATGCTAAGAAATAGTAGCCATCGGCAAAAGAAGCATCATTTGTGGTTCTTCTTTGGTTTATCATTATTATTATTAACATGTTGTCATGTAATGGTGGTTAGGTTGATGACAATGATGCAGTGATAATGCTAAAAATGTAATTATTGTTGTTATTATTATAAACACTTCTTATCCAATACACACTGTCTGCTGCAGCCTCTAGGAAAGTAAAGTAATGATAAATGGCCAAATGCATACATTTTCTTTTTTTTTAATCAAAGTAGTTTTAAAATATCAACTTATAGTAAACATGCAACACGGAATTTGTGTTTACCTCACCTAAACACAAATTCTGGTCCAAATGACGTCACATCACTGGTCTGGCACTGATAGCAACCATATTGATGACGCTTATGATTAATCGAAGGATGCAACTCATCCAATCAGGTGTTTGTTGGACTTGGAGGCGGAGCATTCAGCAAAGAATAAAAATCTGCTCTCTGGTTTCCAGGGAAGGCTTGTATTTTGTACATCTGAGACATTCACGCCGTCAACATGGTCGAGTGGACAGACTCTGAGCGTAAGGCAATTACTTCCCTTTGGGGAAATATCGATGCCAACGAAATCGGACCCCTGGCTTTGATCAGGTATTATTCCCTAATAATGTCATTTTCTACTATGTGTTGTTTGTGTCCTAACATAATTATTTCATTCCAGGCTCCTGATTGTGTATCCATGGTGCCAGAGACACTTCTCCGGATTCGGCAACCTGTCCTCCAACGCCGCCATCGCTGGAAACCCTAAGGTGTCTGCTCATGGAAAGACAGTGATGAACGGCCTGGAAAGTGCTGTGAAGAACATGGACAACATCAAGGCGGCCTACGCCAAGCTGAGCGTGATGCACTCCGAGAAGCTCCACGTGGATCCCGACAACTTCAGGGTATGTTCCCAATCACAACCTTCCTAACGTCCTTTTTGATAACTGATCTAAGACTGATTCCTTAATTTAACCCCATCTGTTATTTCACGTTTGTAGCTTTTGGCTGAATGCCTCACCGTGGTCCTGGCTATGAAGTTTGGTCCCAGCACCTTCACTCCTGAGGTCCAAGAGGCCTGGCAGAAGTTTCTAGCCGTGGTGGTCTCCGCCCTGGGCAGACAGTACCACTGAGAACGCGGGGAAGCTCACGAAAGACGCAGCAGTCATACAAGTGCTCGTGAAATGCGTCACGCTGTGTCTTGTACTAAATAAAAGTCAGATTATCTGAAATGCATTTGTCTCTCCGTGTAATGTAATTCTTAAACTGTAAACTATATCAAAAACATCCAGCCACATATCACACCAAAGGAATCTGGGGTCTGTCAATCTGGAGACCCAACTGCTGAGTGCATTTGGACTGTGAAGGATATTACTGCAGAGAACCAACATGATGCCCGAAATCCGCTAGTCTGCTTCATAAATAAGTAGAATACATAATAGTCAAGAATGTTAAAAGACCTTAGACATAAAAGCATCACACTGAACTAGTGCAGAATGTTGTGAGAATGCTGGTTTTTGAGCCTTCAAGTACAGTTTAAGTCTATAGCTGTTTACACCAGAAGTGCTTAGCCATATTAAAAACGCAACAGCTACAAAAGCAATTTCATTCTCACACACAGCGCCGCTGCTTTTCAAAATTGTTAATGCATCGTAATCTGAAGAAATGACTACTTCTGCATAAACAGGCAAAATACTCTTAACCATTAAAGTGCAAAACTTCAAATGAATCTCCTAAAATTCTTTCAGTGGTCTGAAAAGATGTCTCAGTACAAATGTTTTAGTGTTTCAGTAGTAATGTTTCACTTCAATACATTGAATATTTCAAAATGATGATGATCATTATAATATGTTTTCGACTCTTAAGTGACAAAAATGCAGATATTTTTCATACACTGAACTGCTGGAGATTATACTCATTTAAAAACAAGTTATTATCTTTTGGCTTATTTAAAACCACCTTGGACACTTTGGCGTTGGTGCATCTTATGGGTGAGGTCATATAAATTTTTGGCAATGATATAAATTATCATGGAAAGTTTATACTTCATATTAAGATAGACATGATCTTTTATTTGGCCGGTAAGGTCTGGATATTTAGATAGTAAAAACTAACTATAATCTTAGTTTAACAACGTCTATTTAAAAGTTTTTTTGGGAAAAAGAGAAAAGACGCATAATTTTCAAACTAGGTTGTTTGAACTTAAACTTTAAAATGTAAAAAAATCTTTTTCTTCTGGCTCACTCTGACATATTCCAGATGCATCTTGGATCATTGGCCACTGCAAATTATCTAAGTTGTGGACCATTTAACTGAATGAACTCTCAGTTATTGAGGAGGTGTGTCCTGTTGGGACTTTGGGACTTCCAGCCTGTACTCAGCACAGATGTTCCTGTTCACTATACCCCCACTGGGTCATGGCGTTCCATGTATGCCTTGCCTGCTAGCATCTTGAATCTAGCGTCTGTTATGGATTGTTTCAGGGGCATCTTTGCACAGTCTGCACCTGGGGTCCTGCCTGGTGTGGTAGATCCCAGCCTCTACTGGTCCGGTACTCAGAGCCTGCTCCTGTGCTACTAGGATTAGTGCCTCTGTGCTGTATTCCAGTCCAGCTTTTTTCAGCCACTGGTAGGATTTGTCTATATCAGCCACTTCTTCTTTCTGCCGGTGGTACAGTATGTACGGTGTAAGGGGTTGTCCTTCCACGAGGGTTCCTCCTTTTCCTTCTGCTGTCTGATGTATTCACTGAGCACATCATCTGTTCGGGCAGGGACGTCTCAGGACTTTCCTTACCCTTTGGAGGTACTTAGTGGTTGCTGTTTCCTTGTGGCCTTTTTGTGGTCCCTATTTAACTGTGGGAGTCCAAGGTATTTGTAACTATCCTCCACATGTATCTGTGTATCCTGGTGGTATGCATCAGCGAAACTTCCCATTTTAATATCACTTTGTAAATTATGTCTAATATAGATCTAAGATAGATCAACCGTTTATTCCCATAGGTGATGCAGCCGTCTGAGAGGCAGGGTAAACCCTGGACAGGTCGCCAGTCTATTGCAGGACCACACACAGAGACACCAACCAGAGTAGCTAGTTAACCTAAAACCATCGGAGGAAGCTGGAGAACCTGGACAGAACCCACCCAAAGCCAAACTCTACGCAGAGAATGGAAGCCAGGCCCCTTTTGCTGTGAGGCGACAGCACTACCCACTGCACCACCGTGCCACCATGTCATTAAACCATGGTAAGTTAATAGGAAATTATAATAAATACAAGTTTTTCCTTCACTACATTACTCCCCAGTTTATCACGTGGCGTGCAGCGATGATTATCCCCCAAACAAAACACATAACATTTCCCAAATAATCACGTGATGATAACTGATAAGGAATCATTGTGGCAAGTTTGTGCAACAATTCTCAATACAACTTACTACGTACACGTTTTTTACTTACAGATTTTAATTGATGGTGTTTTTCATGATCTGTTGATGGACTCAATGCGTATTGACACTTGTAAGAAGAATTGAGATGAGAACTACAGTAAATTACTAAACAACACTTCTTCTACACACAAGACCACAAAGGTGACAGTTTTAACTTAACCTTTTTATTGATCAAATTTCATATGGCATCTTGTTGTCTTTGTTGCAAATGCTACGATCAGTCAATGCTTCTGTGGTTCTGGAGTTTAGCGGTACTTTTCAGACATAGCAACAGACAGAGCGTTCAGGAACTTATCAAAGGAGACATGCATCTCTGGAGTGAAGTCTTCGGGGAAGTACATGGCCACAGCCAGGATGATGTTGTGAGCCAGGACCTGTGTGTGAAAGAAAAGTCATCATCAGTCAGTTAATGGAGACACAACAATACCAGAGATATGAAATTATTCTCATTCACACTTAATACTATTATAAAATACATAATTGCTATGTGATTAATTACTTCAAAGTAGATGCCTACATGTTGTGTTAAAATGCTGAATTACATTTCGGCAGGAAGAAAGTAAATTTTTTTTGTTATTGATAACTTCAAACACCTTAAAGTTGGCAGGATCCATTCGGAGCCGGAAGGCATGTAGGTCACTGAGATCGCTCAAAGTCCCGGAAAGATCATTGATGCCTCTCACGCTTTTGGCCACCGCTCCCATGATGGTGGCGCCATGCTTCTTCACGTTTGAGGACATAGGAACCAACTCACTCGGATCCCAGTGGTTAAAGTAGGACTTGGATGCGGGGTAGGCGACCAGCATCCTAAGAACAAAAACAATCCCAGAGAGAAAAAACATAAATTCTCAGAAATCTGAAACAGAAAAGCATCAAATCGCTTCCTATTAAGTACATTGGTTAAATATGACCCATTATAGCAATTCCATGTTATGTGAATTACTTCTGCATTTCCATCTTACCTGCCCAGAGCTTCGGCGCCTAGGTGGTCGGCCTTGGACTCGATTATGGACCATAAGGCGGTGACGTTGGTCTTATCCGATGCGGTGAGCATTGTGACTCTCAAGATCGATTCACAGCGATTCCCAGCGATTCAGAGAAAATGTGAATGTAAACGCATTTTCCTAATGTTTTTATAGGAACGTATGGAGGATACGCCCTGAGCCAAACCACACCTCTGCAGGGAACTGCTTGTACCGCTAAAGGTCAGCACTCCCTGTTCTTTCTGTTATCACATTTGAGAACGGCCTGTGAGATGAGACTAAGAATTGACCTGCGGCCAGTTTCTGTTGGTGTTGCTGGCGTTGTGAATAATATAATCAAGACTCTCTATAGACCTGAACTACTCTTAAAATATTTCAGTTGTGTTTCGTTTACATGTCCAGGATGATTCTCAAAGACAGAGCAATATTGTGCTTTAGTTGTAGAATATACTGCCTAAGACCAAATTACAACAACTTAAACTTTTATTACTATTATTGGATGATGAAAGTTGTATTTAAATGTAAGGTAATGTAAATGCATCCTTTTAAAATGTATGAAAGCCAAGTTAGTATCCATTTGCATTGCATTCATGTCACGTGTCATGTACTGTAGAGATGAATATCCCATTCAAAGTGATGATCACTGATTTGGAATCGTTCTCAAACTCTTATCAGTACCTGGGTGTGCATCTAAACAATAAACTGGACTGGATTCACAACACGGATGCACTGTACAGGAAGGTTCGGAGCAGACTCTACCTGCTGAGGAGACTGCGGCCTTTTGGAGATTCTGCAGCTCTTTCCTCCCTGCTGCTATCAGACTGTACAACCAGAAGTGTTAATTACCATAACTCACCCACCGCATCAGATTTTTTTATTTGTATTTATGCAAACCTGTGCAATACGCAATAATCATTCTGATGACTCCATACACTACCTCGCTCATCTGTATAGTACTGTACTGTGCCAACTTAACTTCTGAAACGGTATTTTCTATTCTGTATATTGTGCTGTTTTGAGACGCAATTTCCCCACTGTGGGCAATTAAAGATGTTCTTATTCCCATTCTATTCATTATTGGGAGACGTTTACGCAATGATAAAACATTTGTGCACCTTTTGAGTTGGTTGTTCTAATGGTTCATTGAAACAGTTTTTACTTAGTAGTGTTTTTTATGAAGGGTTGATGGACTCAATAACCATAGACGTTTGTAAGATGTAACGGTGAGATGAGAAATGCAGCAAATTATTAAACAACATGTATTTCCCCAAACAAGACAAAAACCAAAATTGACAGTTCAAGTTTCAGGTTTTTATTGATCAAGCTCCATTTAGGACGTCTTGTTGACGTAGTTGGACATGCTTTAAAAGCAGTCGAAGCTTCTGTGTCTCTGGAGTTTATCTGTACTTCTCAGACAGAGCAATGGCCAGAGCACTCAGGAACTTATCAAGGGAGACATGCATCTCTGGAGTGAAGTCTCCAGGGAAGTACATGGCCACAGCCAGGATGATGTTGTGGGCCAGGATCTGTGGTTGTAAAAGGAAAAATACAAATCATTAGTCAGTTGATGGAGACACAACAATACCAGAGAACTGAAACTATTCACATTGCATTGTCGTCTATAAAACGACTGATTAAATTAAATGTATAAATGTAAAACTGAATTAATTTTAATTATTTTTAATTGATCATTTCAAAGTCGATGTCGATACGGGGTCTTACCTTAAAGTTGGCAGGATCCACCCGGAGCCGGAAGGCATGCAGGTCACTAAGGGCACTCAGAGTCCCGGAGAGATCATCGATGCCTTTGACACATTTGCCCACGGCTCCCATGATGGTGGCACCGTGCTGCTTCACTTTTGCGGAGCCAGGGACCAACTCACTCGCTCCCCAATGAGTGAAGTAGGTCTTGGTTGGGGGGTAGGCGACCAGCATCCTAAGAACAAGAACAATAAGCAGTGACCATGGAGGAAGAAAATGATGCAGAGACATAATTAACAGAGCGGGTAACTATAATAAAAATAATGGGTATGTTTAACTATCATTTTTATCTTACCTGCCCAGTGCTTCACCGCCCAGGTCGCCGGCCTTGGACTCAATTTTGGACCACAAAGCGGCCACATTGGACTTGTCTTTAGCGGTGAGCATGATTACACTCGAGATCTCAGCAATTCAGAGAAAATGTGGATCTAAAATGCTGCTAAGTTAATTCGTCAGGTCTTTATAGGAGCGAATGAAGGATACGCCCGTCTATCAAGGCCAAACCACACCTCTGATAAAAAAAAATTCGAGAACTTTTCAGTGCATTTTATTTTTCGATAAAGGGTACCCCTCCTCATTCCTTCTGAAAATGATGTCAACGGTTTGTGTGATCAAACTGTGAATTAACTATTGGTTATTATTATTATTATTATTATTATTATTATTATTATTATTATTATTATTATTATTATTATTATTATTATTATTATTATTATTATTATTAATATTATTATTATTATTACGTTTTCATTTAGTTATTTAGTTCACTGAGCAACACTAAATCATATTGAATTCAACGTCAATTATGATGGACTGACCGTTTGATTATATGTTGATTTTGAAAGGAGAATAAATGTTGATGGGGCTTATTTATTTCAACGTATTACTGTCAACGTTACATAGCTTTTAAAAGTTGTTTCAACGTTACATTAAGGTCACCAAAACAAGTGACATTAAAGGTCGGTTGTGTGCCTGCTAGGAGGTTTATGACCATAATAATAATAATATTAATAATAATAACTTTCTTCTTCTTCTTCTTCTTCTTCTTCTTCTTCTTCCCATTATTATTATTATTATTATTATTATTATTATTATTATTATTATTATTATTATTATTATTATTATTATTATTATTATTATTATTATTATTATTATCTACGTCATATTCTTGTTTACATTTGATCAGTTATTTTAGTTGTGTTTCACTGAGTTATCCGATGGGTGTAACATAAAAAATGCCCATGATCCTATCAATATGTGAGATACAGTACAAAGATAATAGGTTAATAACCGGGGGAGAATTCGTCCAATCACATATTTGCTGTACTTGGAGGCGGGGCGTTCAGTAAAGAATAAAAATTGAAATTCAGGTCTGAGTATTCACAAACAGCGCGCATTCATTTAAACTGCTTTGACAAAGCTCCTCACGCCGTCAACATGGTCGAGTGGACAGACTCTGAGCGTAAAGCAATTACTTCCCTGTGGGGAAAAATCGATTGCAATGAAATTGGACCCCTGGCTTTGATCAGGTATTATTCTTAATACTATGTCATTTTTTTACTGCTTGTTGTTTGTGTCCTAACATAATTATTTCATTCCAGGCTCCTGATTGTGTATCCATGGTGCCAGAGACACTTCTCCGGATTCGGCAACCTGTCCTCCAACGCCGCCATCGCTGGAAACCCTAAGGTGTCTGCTCACGGAAAGACAGTGATGAACGGCCTGGAAAGTGCTGTGAAGAACATGGACAACATCAAGGATGCCTACGCCAAGCTGAGCGTGATGCACTCCGAGAAGCTCCACGTGGATCCCGACAACTTCAGGGTATGTCCCCACTCACATCCTTCCTAACGTCCTTTTTGATAACTGATCTAAGACTGATTCCTTAATTTAACCCCATCTGTTATTTCACGTTTGTAGCTTTTGGCTGAATGCCTCACCGTGGTCCTGGCTATGAAGTTTGGTCCCAGCGACTTCACTCCTGAGGTCCAAGAGGCCTGGCAGAAGTTTATAGCCGTGGTGGTCTCCGCCCTGGGCAGACAGTACCACTGAGAACGCGGGGAAGCTCACGAAAGACGCAGCAGTCATACAAGTGCTCGTGAAATGCCTCACGTTGTGTCTTGTAAATGTACCGTGCAAATAAAACCCAAACTCAAATGCATTCGTTCGTGCACGTGTTGTAATTTGTAGAAAAATGATTCACTGCAAAACATAATACACACAGGACCCGAAACTTGAAATGTTGGTTTTTGTGCAAGTTGTTTCTTTACTTGATTTAGGAACAAAACTGCAATCACACCTTAAGTATCTTAATGCAGTTTAAACGACAAAAGTAGTTAAATTTATTTAGGTCGTTAAAGCTTCACTTTTTAATTATAAGTGTAAATGATATTACATAATAATTAATATAAATGTAATGAATTTAATTAAAATTATTTACAATGACATAAATAGTGATAAATAAATAAATAAACACTATTTAGTTTCATATTTAATGTATTTTTTACGTTTTAACTGTTACTGTTTACTGCCTAGAATGGTCCCTTTTGTTTCTGTTTTCTTATACATATTATTTTCACCTGTAATAATAAGCATGATAATAATGAACTTAGTTATAGTTATATACCTAAGTTATAAAATGCATTTACATTGTTCGCTATAATGGGGAAGATCGTCTATTTAATACTTTGAGGCGTAGTCTACAACCCACATTATTATTATTTATTTAAACTTATATTTAAGGAAAGCTATAGCTTTTCATTTCTACGTCATACGCACAGTGTAACGACGTAAAGTATCATGAGGCGAACATTCCTCATATTAAGTCGACCTGAAGATAATTTATTTGGGCGGGGCAGCCTGGATGTTATTAGATAATGAAGACTTCGCATAATCGCAGTTGAACAACCAAACATGACGTTTAATGTTTATATCAGAGACATTTCACGTTTATATCAAATTTAATGTCCGGGTGCTGCCATGTTTCACACCGCAGCTCCATAACACATAACACAGCTCTCAGCTGCGGGTCACTGAGTTCAGACACCTAATGTCACTGATGCCACTGAACAGAGGAGCCCGCTGCGCCCCAGTTTAACGCCTCTAGTCAAGCTGTCGCCTCCATTCGCTTCTTATTAAACTGACGTCATGGTGAAGTGGACAGAGAAGGAGCGCAGCACCATCAGTGCTGTCTGGGAAAAAATAAATATCGATGAGACTGGACCTCATATTATGGCAAGGTAGAGAAAGTTATTTTAGTGGGCGTTTCCTTGTTTTATGTCGGTCTTTAAATTGTCAAATTATTATTACCACTTCTTCGTTTCACTTTAAGTCATATTACGTCGCCACGTGTTTGTGTAACCATCACTATCTGTGACTTTGGTAGAGTTTTAATCGTCTACCCCTGGACAGAACGCTACTTTGGCTCGTTTGGCGACATCTTCACCGTCGCGGCGGTTCTGAACAACCCCAAAGTGGCCGCTCATGGGAAGGTGGTGCTGACGGCGCTGGACAGAGCGGTGAGGAACATGGACGACATCAAAGGCGTCTACGCGTCTCTGAGCCGGTTGCACTACGAAAAGCTCCACGTGGATCCAGATAGTTTCAGAGTAGGAGACAGTTTTCCTCACATGCAAAAAAAAAGAAAAGAAAAACAATACAACACATTACAGCTACACCTCATATTCATGGTGTGATCTTGACTTGACCGCAGCTCCTGGCCGACTGCATCACTATTTCATTTGCCTGCAAACTCCGGAGCTCGCTGGACCCGCAGACGCAAGCTACGTGGCAGAAGTTCCTCTCCGCTGTGGTGGATGCTATGAGCAGTCAGTACTACTGAGGAGACGTGCAGATAAAGAACGGAGAAACATCACCATTATCATCATCATCATCATCATCATCATCATCATCATCATCATCATCATCATCATGTTTCACTTGAGTTTCTCTTCGTTCACAGGGGATGTTGTATATCTTAGTAATAACAATAAATCTGAAACGTCATCACGGACTTATATATTATATAATTACAGTATTATACTTTTCCTAAGAGATAACAGCAAGTTTGCTCATGTTCAATTTGCTAACGTGAGCTGTGATTCCACAACTAACAATGCTGAATGGAAATGGAGAGCTCATAAACTTATAGCTGAGTTCAAATGAGGTTAATTGTTTTGGAAAATTGATAAAACGCAATAAGAGGAGTCTGTCTCACAGAACATAACCAGGCACCCACGACCACTAAATGCTGAATACTTGGCTGAGGCCGCCATCTAGCGGCAACTAACGCGCATGACAAGACCTGGGACAGCTTCTGAACTGAGCAGTGACGTGTGATACTGTCTGCAGTGATAGTTATACTGAATTAAATTTCGATGTGTTTTTGCAATTTGTCAAGTATGATGTTATGGAAACAAAATAAAAATAATACAGAACCACAACACACACAGATAAACTTCAAATTAATATCCAGTCTGAGTGTCGCTAAAATACCTCTGACGCTCTTCATGTGAGATCTCATTAAGTAATGATTCTATTGAATTTTTGACTGCACATAATTTATACAATATGCAAACAAGTCCACTAGATGTCACCCTGATATCAACGTTAGTCAAACAGTGACGTGGAGGTAGGCTGGGTTTAGTTTGTAGCCATATTCATTTCAAGGTTATGACGTAAGCTTTCACACATATAGAAAAAACCCAGAGGGCTTGCGTTCATACAGTGGTGACAAAAACTTTCAACTCTAAGAGAAAACATTTAGAAACCCAGGATTTTATGTATGTAGCCCTTATTATGTCAAATGACTATTTTAATGTATTTAGACATATATGGTTATTTTTATTTAATACCATCTGACTGATGAAGTAAACTCTTGTAGTGTTAGTGACAGATGACTGAATGCATTTTTATGTCCACTTCTAGCTTCTCTCCATTAACTAAAGACTAACAAATTTAATTGGACAAGAACCTCTAGGTTTGAAGAATATTGTAAATTGAAACATTGTTGCAAAATGGCAAATGAAAAGTATAATTAAAAATATTATATATATCTATATTAGTGGAAGAAAATAGACTATGATAAAACACATTTGAAGAAAAAGGCAGAGAAAAAGCAGTTGAGCTGTGCATCATGTCCTTAGACTATCATGCTCTGCTGCTGATCCACCCTCTGGGGCCCCACTAAGCCTCCAGATAAGGCATGGACACACACCAGTTTTTGGCAGCAAACTTCAGTGTAAATAGCCACAGTCATCATATTGGTATCAACTGATAAACAAATCCTTTAATATTAATTTATTTCAGAGCCTAGATTTTTTAAATCAGTAAGCCTGGACTGATAGAAGTTCACACTGAGTAAAGCCTTAGCCTTATCTTTCTACATTACAAACATTACAAGAGGTGGATTGAACATTGTCACACAGCTACTGTACGGCACTGTTTTACCTTTTAATATATTGCAGCAATTGGGTTTAAAATGAGTTCCAGCTTTAAGTAACACATTAGCCCTGCAGTGGTGCAAACAGTTGAGTCGGAACACAAATGCTGACAGTACGACAAGTACATGATGGAATTACCAGGCCTGAAAATGTAAGAAGTAAGCGGAGATGCTGGTGTTTTTCAAAGAGTGTTAATAAAATTATGGGATTGAGCAAAAGCGCACAGTGTTTAAGTCATATGAACTGGTCTGTTGAACTAAACCGAGACTGTTTGCGTCTTTCCAGTTACTCCTCAAAACCACAACGAGATGTGTTTTTGCGTTTATCACATTCAAGTCGCAACATATGATCTGGAGCGCGTCCAAATGGCGCTCGTCCATTTCTTCATATCTCTGAGTTGACCCGGGGTGTGCCCGTGCCCCGTTTTATATAAATACCTGGCGGTTTGGGCTGATTCTAGCAACAGGCAAAACCAAGAGGCAAGATGAGTCTGACTGCTGAGGACAAGGCTATTGTCAAGGCCTTCTGGGCTAAGGCTTCTGGCCGGGCTGAGGAAGTAGGAAGTGAGGCTCTGTCCAGGTAAATATGACCAGAAGCTACTGTAGATGAACTGCAACCTGTTCCTAACATGCTCTCAATTTATTGAAACCTTTACTTCTGCCCAAAAGGATGCTGGCGGTGTACCCACAGACCAAGACCTACTTCTCCCACTGGAAGGACCTGAGCCCCAAATCCGCCCAGGTGAAGAAGCACGGAAAGACCATCATGGCTGGAGTTGGCGAAGGTGTGGCTAAAATCGACAACCTGAACGCAGGTCTGCTGAAACTCAGCGAGCTGCACGCCTTCACCCTGAGAGTGGACCCCGCCAACTTCAAGGTAAACGTCCTGGGTGGTGGTTATGGATTCATGAGCCGCCCCAGTAGAGCTGTTGTTAAAAGTTTCTCACCTCATCAAAATCAACAGGAGAAATGAAAAATGAATGTCAGCTACTCACAGTAGATGCAATATTGTTTTAAATACGTAAGTAAAAAGAATATTGTCATCACCTTTGTAATTTTATAAATATATTAGTTACACAACACACGTTTAGTCGTAGCATGTACAGTACAGTAACTTGAGACCTGTTCTGACATCTATTGAGTCCAAATATCTACTGTAGTCTAAAATCCTGATATAAACAGGGTGCCTTTAATCATGAATATTCAATGTCCAGACTTCCTGCATTTTGTTTACGACTGGAGATTAAACGTCATTCCTTTCCACAGATCCTCTCTCTCAACATCCTCGTGGTTTTTGCTGTTCTTCTACCGGCTGAATTCACCCCCGAGGTTCACGTGGCTTTGGACAAGTTCCTGGCTGCTCTGTCTCGTGCCCTGTCTGAGAGATACAGATAAACGGCATTTGAGAGCAGTAGAAAGTGACCGACAGCAGCATGGGCTTGGATTTACTTTGTCAGTCTGAATACACAAATAAATAATCAAATGCAAAGAAACTGACCGTTTGTGTTGTTGAGTGAATTTCCCTCATGGGTCTGAGTGAAGGTCAGCAGGGGTGAACAGATGAAATCATCTTTATTAATCACTATTGTTATAAAAAACTATATTAGAAAGGAACAATAGTAGACCTTACATGAAAACTTGAATATCTTTCTTATTTCTAATCATAAAACAACATCATTACAACATCTCCAACCGTCTTGGAGATGTGCTTGTTAGAGACGTTTGTTCATCCAGTCATTATACTGGTTCTGGTTTCTAGTAGGGTTTGGAGTAATGCTTAACTTATTGCTAGTGAAATCATTTAAAATTTTTAAATTCTAAAGGTCTTGAATTTAGGCCAATATTACCGGTAAAATGATATTGCTGCTATGAGAAAATGGAATTACTGTGCTAAAACAATTATACATCCAGCAGATGGCGCTCTCACGTACATACGCAAAGAAACCCTATTTCATCTGAGGGGTTTTGTGGTGTATGATGGTATTATGTGCCATTCACCAGAGGTGCAGCCATTCAGTCCTGTCACTATCGGCTCATAACTCTCTCTGTCGAAGCTATAGACAAGTGTTGTCATCTGAAAAGTTTGACATATAATGTAACTGGTGGTACAAGCACTTTTACAGAGGCAGAGGACCACTGGGGGAAACACAGTGAATATTAAAATACTGACATCATATACTGACAATAACTCACACCTTTGCAAATTAAAAAAAATATTTGGTTTGTTCTCTGGCATAAATGTGTAAGTAGAGAGGAGCGAATTTACAGAGGGGAACGTTTGGCAGCGTTTTCCTTTCCAGTCGACCATGTTTCAATGTGACACAAAACAATTGGTAAATAGCATTGGACGTGCGGTAGCGAGGAACCCACGCCCAGACCTTGAAGTTAAACAGTTAGATTCACCCTTGGCCTGTGTCGGTGTTTGGCACACATTAGCAGGACCGTCACCAGCAACGAGCGAAGGTTTACTGGTCACAGGTACAACTGGCGACGGACTGTGGCGCGGCTAACGCAAGGTTAGCTAGGATGCTACCATAATGCTCAGCTCATCAGTCGGGCTTCCAGATGACCGAAAGTCCATGTACAGCCAGTCACAACATAGTGTTTTAAAGACTGGCGACAAAACCAGCCCTATCAGTGTCATACTGGTTAGCTCCGGCAGCCGAGGGAACAAGCTACTCTTTCGATACCCCTTTCAAACTGTGGCTGAATGCCCGTCGTCTCTTACAGGTAGGGGAAGCACTAGAAACACAGTAAATCACAGCTGATGTCAGTAGGAACCAGTACCCTAATAAACCTTTTACTGAACGTAAACATACAGTATTAAATGTGAAATAAATAATGTATAGCCTCTGTTGAATGTATGAGGAAATGAGGCTGTAAATGAGTTGATAATGTCTCCTTGTTCCCACTACTGTTTTGTTGTTTTTCATTTGAGATACAGTGGAGCATTTGCTCACTTGCTGTGATTCATAACTGTGCCAAGACTTTGTTTGTGGTTGGCATGTTGGTGTAAGTTAATGCGACTGTGTCTGTCTTGAAGCAAAGCAGCGAAGTCCATATGCACTGAACACATCCGGGGACAGCCTTGAAGATCAGGATGGGGACTCAAGGTATTGTTCTGGTTTTAAATATTCTGGTAACGAATCCTATTCTGAGACCCACGTCGTGTCAGTGTTTTGTATTTCACTTCTCTTTTTGAAGAAATACAACTTCTTTCAAGAGGAATAATTATGGCCAATAATAGTACCTACACTATAGAGTTGAGGATGATCAAACTCCTCCAATTCCCAAACATCAACTAGTAACAAAAAACTATCATCTAAACGTGCGTCTTAAATTCAGTGCCACAACGTCTGTTTGAAAATGCTTGCGGAACCTGGAAAGTGGCAAAGCACCTGCCACCGGTGAATCATATTCATTTTAGGCTTGGTCAAGATCTTATAGCAGCAGCTGAGTTTATATGAAGTGTTTAATATTTTAAGATGATGTTTATTTTAAATTAAACAACATACCCTAAAATAAAAACATCCACACCACATTATCACATGGTTGTTTTGATGTCCATTTTATGCATTTAGCCCAACTGTGTGTTGCATTTTCCCTTTTGTTTGCTTTTCTTCATTTTTATGGCCCAATTCCCATTTCAGAGAACAATCTCCACTAACTGACGAACAGTTGGTAGCCGGGTAAGACCAAATCATTCTAAACCACCTTTCCTACGCTTAGATCACCCCTGTCTTTTTTTATCCCATCCTTTCCTATTTTGTGTCCTATGGATCCCCAAACCTAATCTCAAAACATCCTCAATAATTGTTAGAAAATCCTGTGAATTGTGGTTATGTTTAGTAGAAAATTCAAGGTTGCTTTTTTCTGTATCATGTGACTTTTTTAAACAACAAACAAATCCAAATGTGAAACAGATTTAATTAATGTATTTTGTTACCTCTGTTGTGTAGATTTATTGTTAAAAGAGTAGTAGAAGTGAATCAAAAGCAAACTAATTAAGTAATTTCAGTCATTGCTATCTTTTGTTGGTGGGGTACGTCTACAATGTGTTTAATTTTTTATTCTAAGTTAATGCTTTGATTCTTTTTATCCCCTTAATCGCAGCATGAGTTACTTAAGTCAAACCAGCATGAGTCTTTCACATTGTTAATTTATACAGCGACTTCACTTTTTCTGCTGGAAGGCTTTTCCTCTTTTTCCTCTCCAGTAGCCAAAAAAAGCTACCTTATTTATATTCTGATTGTTTACCATCACTACAGGCAGATGCATCTAAGTAACGCAACCCCTCCTATAAACACGAATGTGAAAAATTGAAACAAACCTTAATTAACCTGTTTTTATTTGTATCCGCTGTTTCTGTGCCAAAGTCTCCTGCAAGTATTTATTGTTTGTTTTTCCTTCTTGAAGGTTTTCTGATAGCACCCTCGCCACTATCCTGGCCACCAAATCTGATATTTGTGGAAAGAAGTTTGAGCTGAAAATAGACAATGTTCGCTTTGTGGGTCACCCTACCCTCCTTCAGCATCACACTGCTAGTCAGGTAAGAAGCCAAAGTTCATCAAAAGCTTTACATTCTCTGTACGCTATCAAGGACTTTTGTCGAGAATATTTTTGAGAAACTCGTTCCCCAGCCTTTTGTGGTGTGTATTTGGAAAGAGGTGTAATAAAATAATGAATGTAAGAAGACAATGTGGTTATTGTTGTTTTCATGACTTTTTTAATGTATAAACTACAGCAGGTTAGTTACTTCTTCATCATGAACTGTGTCTGACGAGTCAGTATATTTGTCTTTGACTTTAAGCTGTGCATCCAGAAAGCAGGATGAAAAACACATAAAGCTTATTCAGTCAAATTACACATTTCTTATTAAAATGCACTGTTAAAAACATTTACATTTCTGCACAGCACAGTGCAACAACAAATGTCCTAAATGGATTAAAAGTGACCACAGGGGTAACAACAAGTAAAACAAATTAAGTGAACTGCAGGGTTGTAGTATCATATATAATTGTGTTAGATGTGCTGTTTGCTCTTTACTGGCCTCATTTACAACTTCTTTGTGGTTTGCATGTTTTTATTGATCTCATGCAGTTTAGTTAGGTTTTGTGTGTGAGTTCAGTTTATTTCATGTCTTTTTTGGCAGGTTTCTAAAACAGACCCTTCACCTAAGAGGGAGGTGCCCACGATGATCTTGTTTAACGTGGTGTTTGCCCTCAGGGTAGGAACTCTCTCATTGTTCATATTATTAAAGAAATGTTTTGTAAAGTTGTTATTATGAGATAGTTTAATAATTTTATATTTACTATTATGCTCACTGTGGGTGGGACAGCTGTGGGAGGGGTGTGTGTAAGTGATAATATTCCTGTATACCCTATCTGTAAGGGCATGTGAGGGAGGGGGTGCCTTTACTGTGCTTAATCATGCTTAGCAACTAGGCACAGCCCGTTTCTGCCCATGCTGACTCACTGTACTCAGTAAGCCTCAATACAGCTCAAAATGCACTGTCATGTTTAGTCAAATCCTGCCCAGCAACTATGTGTATAACCTCAACATGTGAACCCATACTTTACTGTGTTTTTTTCTAATGTTATGATAATGTCAATTGATGATGTAGATTAGTGATCACCTATATTAGTTTGGTCATTTACATTTACATACCAGATGATCGGAAAGCAATATGAACATACCTCTGCACAACATACTGTAGTCTGCAGTGTACTTTATAATGTCTGTGTTTGGGTGTAATTTGCATGTCTCTTTCAAAGTTAAACCATTTAAAACTTGCCCAACTGTTTGACTTTCCAGGCGAACGCTGACCCCTCCGTCATCAGTTGCATGCACAATCTGTCAAGGCGCATAGCAATAGCCCTGCAGCACGAAGAGCGGCGCTGCCAGTACCTGACCAGGGAGGCCAAGCTCATGCTGACTGTCCAGGATGAGATTACCACCATGGCTGAGAGTGAGACACTGTCTTGTTCAATCATCATCTGTTTTAGATGTAAACATTCTGACAATACCCTCTATCTTTTCTGTTGTCAGCAAACGGAAGCCCACACTCTCCGTTTAGACAAATTCTACCCAAATGTAAGCTAGCCAGGGACCTGAAGGAGGCTTATGACAGGTACTTGTCATTAGGATTATGCACTATTACACTATTTACTATATATTAACCATGTAGCTGACACAGGTATTGAGGTTTAGAGCTGGACTTGATTTGCTCAGTCAGTAGTCTTTTTATTTGCCCATTTTCTGCATGATGATGATTATACACAGGAAACATCCAAAAGTATGATAATCTGATCTGGTTAATTTATTTTCAATTGAAAACAAAACGATTAATGAAGATGTTGATATTTTGTCAGCCTGTGCACAACTGGTGTTGTGCGATTACACATTAACAACTGGCTGGAGGTGAGCTTCTGTTTGCCACACAAGATCCACAGGATCGGTGGAAACCATATCCCCCCAGAGGCGTTAGAGCGCAGCCTCAAAGCTATAAGGTTTGTTCTTTTTTTATTTAAAGTATGTTTTATGGCATTTCTCATATAATATTTGAATTCATTAGCACTATACCACAAAAAAGACTTTGTCAGCTCAGATGATAAAAGGGAGAATTTCTTAGAAGAAGAGAGCAGTACGTAATAAGCATGTGAACAGAAAGTGGTATTTAGTCATTAAGGTATATTGTTGAACAGTATAATATTTTTGCAGTCTTTAGTCTTTGGTGTTTATTCACACTTGGCCCCTAAGTCAAATAGCTGAAAAGAAAGATTTTAGATGATCAAAATTGTCCGAGATCCACATTAACCCAAATTATTTTGTCAAAAGAGGGTTGTCTTTACCCTGTTTGGTTGTTCTGTTGGTGTTGCGTCACCTTCAGTAATATATGGTTTAAAGCAGCAAGTTTTTGTGGAACACACTGCCCCCTATCGCTACTTCAGCATTACTGTGTTATTATTGTACAATAGTTTGTATTATTGTCATTTTTTTGTTTTTGCCACTTAAAATCATGTCCATAAATAATAAAACACTGATAACTTATTTACCATTTGCCCCATTGTACACCACCAACACAGTCACTGCAAATTCTTTTTGTGATGATGTTAGTTTGGACTTTGTTTGATTTTAAATCAACTGTGGTGGTGTACGAGGACCTCCATGCCCTGTTGATTCAGGAGCTGTAATATGTTGTATCGTCTCCCAGACCTTATCATGCCCTGCTGTTATTGGAGAGTGAGAAGGTGCTGCTAAACCAGCTCCCTCTCGACTGCTCACCAGCAATGGTGCGCCTCATCAAAACCTGCTCAGCAGTGAAGAACCTTCAGCAGCTCGCTCAGGACGCTGACTTGGCCTTACTTCAGGTGCAGTCACACCAGCTAAAACAATGGTGCTCTTTACACAACAATACAACAATTCTGGATTGTGGTGTTTTACTGCCACCTAGTGGACAATACGCGGAATATGAAAACATATGATTGATAATTTCCATATATGAAGAAGGATAGGAAGCAGTATATCGTCTGTAGTTTTTTTCTGTCATTTAAAAAAATATGCATTTTTCCCAGATCTTCCAAATCGCTGCCCACTTGGTTTATTGGGGCAAAGCGATCATCATTTACCCTCTGTGTGAGAACAACGTGTACATGCTGTCTCCTCATGCCAACATCAGCCTGTAAGTTTCATCAATGAATCCTGATATGTGTATAAAACTACACACTATTAAAATTGCATGTTTATTATTAATTAATTAAAATTTCCAAAATTTAATAATTTCTGAATTTCCCCAGAATACGTTTGAATATGGAAAATAATTTGGAATGATCCATGTTGTAGAGCCGTGTTGTGTGATCTCTTTCTGATAGATACTCACCACTTGCTGAGCACTTTGTGCAGCAGTTTCCTGGTCACGATCTGCCTTCAATGTTATCCAAGTTTTCCCTGCCTATCTCACTGGTGGAGTTCAGAAACCCCTTGGAAGCTCCAGCACAAGAGGTAAGACTGTTATTACAGTTCTGATTTATTTTAAATATAAATAGGCTAGTAATAGTTGTAGATAAAAATAATCACGTTTTATTTTAAGACAAAATATGAACTTGTTTTTTAATGGATTTAACAGAATTTTTTGTATTAGTTTAGACTTGAAGGATAATTGTGACATTATTGACATTTCTTGCAAGCAAAGAAACTTGAAGCTAAGGTTTTCTTGTAAATGTAGGTATGTGCATGCAGGACGATCTGGTGTTCGCCTCTGACCCATCTTGATTCTGCACAGCTGTTTCAGCATCAGGAATGAATTATTAATGGCAGAGGGACATCGGCTACTGAATCTGCAGCTTCCATTTTTCATGAGAACAAGATCATAGCCATCGCTCTTTCTTGTGGCTCTATTTTGAGCTTGCATGGTACCCGCGACTGATTTACATTATATGTGACCTGGATAGGGTAGTGAACATTTCAAGCTTCTTCTTCTCGTCAGTTCTCATAATCTCAGTTGTTATGACATTTGCCACTGTTCGATTTATTAGGCCCAGCTGATCCAGATGGTCGTGTGGATGCTCCAGCGTCGTTTGCTGATCCAGCTGCACACATATGTTTGCCTGTTGGTGCCGCCCAGTGAGGATGAACCTGGTATTAGGGAGGAAGAGCCTCTACTAGCTGCCCGAGTAGGAGGCCGCAGCCTCAGCACCCCTAGTGCCCTAAGTTTCGGCTCCCCAAGTATGTCCTCGCACAGCTCCAGAATCAGAATCTGCTCCAATAGGTCCAGCAGGTGATCAATTTTGACCATACGTTTGATTTGTGTGTGCAGCCAGCAGCGATGACATGACCCTCACCAGTCCCAGTATGGACAACTCTAGTGCAGAGCTGCTACCTGGTGGAGACTCTCCCCTTAACAAAAGGATGACAGAGACACTGCTTGCCAGCCTGTCAGAGCATGAGAGGGAGGTTATTCTTAACATCCCTGCTGCTCAAAATCCTGAGGATCTGCGGCTGTTTGCCAGGTAATTAAGCCTGTCTGTAACTGACACTTAAATGATGTTGTCTATTTTCTGCTTGTGCATCTAGCATTTAGAAGCCCCCCTTTCCCTCTGCCTTAAGACTGTTGGATTAACAGATGGGAAAGATTTAGTGAGGATTCATCTTCCTATAAATAAGTTTTATGTCCCTCAGGAAAAAGGATGCGTGCAGTGGTTTGGGACTAGTTATTTCACTTGCATCACATAAAATTGCTAAATTTAATTGGTAAAATTGCCCGGAGTTTTATAATTTGACAGCTGGGAAAATATTGGAAATATAAATATCTTTGGAAGGTAAACTAGATGTGTGTGCTACAGAGTCATAAATTTTGCCAGCAGAGCTGTGAAAGTCCTGATTCGTGGTTCATTTAGACAGCTAATGACTCCAGAGCCAAACATTTTTTTCTGCCTCTCTTGTTGATTGCTTTCAGGCTGCTGCACTATTTCCGGGGACATCACCACCTGGAAGAGATTATGTACAATGAGAACATGAGACGCTCGCAGCTCAAAACGCTGTTTGACAAGTTCCGCAGTGTCCTTGTAGTGACCAACCATGAAGACCCCATTATCTCCATCTTTCAGTCACCCATGGAGTAGCTGCCGAGATGCGCATCAGCTCTCACAAACTGGAAGAGATGTCAGTTTGAGAGCAGTTAATAGCCTGATGTGCTGGAATCTAAGTGCTTTAGCTGAAGGACGTTTTAAAATGAACTCACCCACTAATTCTTTTCCCTTTGTAAGGCAAATGTATGTTTACAATATTAAATTATTTTCTACAAAGGTCTCACATTTTACTCTGAAAATTGGTAGAGGTGTACAGCGGGTTTAACCTTATGTTCCCCTATTCCAGATGTGCTGGGTCATCTGCACAGCCCACAGAGAGAAACACTGAGTAACGATCATTCCAGACTTCTAGCTTTAGGTATCCCAGAGGTGGAGAGAGAAAGAAAGTACTCTAAACATCAGACAGGCTGCTTTTGCTTTGAGCAGAGCAGATCATTCCAAACATCTGTGAAATCGCTGAGAGATGAATTCCCAAGTCTGAATACGTTTCGAAAAACAGATGGAACACCTGGACAAAGACACTCATAAGTGCGTAAGGGAAAGTCTGACAATACAGAAGCTGACAGTCATACTCCTGCTTCTGTTATTTTCCTATACTGTTTGGCATTACTGTCATTATTGGCTAAGTCAAATAGTACAAGCCACAGCTTGTGGTATTTATTCAAATTACAAAGACGTTTTCATTCTATCCAAATTGTTAAGCTCACAAACGGAACAGACTCCCATGAAGCAGTTTCTTTTTTAATGTTATTGTCCTGAGTTAGACTCCCACATTAGCAGGACTTAAATTAGTCATTGCATTTTCAAACTGTCTTTGTGCCTCTTTATTCACAACACTAACACATGGGTGCCCATGGAGATAAAAACGCCACGGCTTCTTGGCCCAGTCCCCATGAGATTCAATTCCAATGCGTGGTGCTGATATAATATGTTGTCCTGTTAGACTTGTGTTGGGGTCCCTCTCCATCCACACCTCTGGGTCCGCTGCTAGATCCCGGCGGTCGAAACAGCGGGATATATTTAGAGCTTGGCACAGCTTTGAGGGCCCGTTGCAGAGCTCTTTGTCCTTCAGTTGCCGAGCCCCCTCTTTGCGTTTAGCTGTCCTCAGCTGCCTCATGACGGGCAACCCCTGCAGAGGCTCCAAGGAGCGCAGCAGCACAGCAGCACCCTCCCCTGTGAAAAGCAGCACACACTGTGCACTAGTCAGCTGGTCTCCTTCCTCATGCCCTCTATCTGCTGCTACATGAAAACACTGCATAGGTTTAATATTCTATTCTATTCTAATATTCTAACAGCTTGCAACCAGAAAAGCCTTGGGAGAATTTCACATGTTCCTTAAGTAAATATGAGGTTGTTTTTGTGCTTAGAAGTGGTGTTGTTCTTTGGTGGGCACTTGTTTTTACCTTGACTAGACACATTCATGCAGAAGTAGATGCCATATATTGGATACACATAGATGGTGCCGGGCTTCATGAACATGGCCGTGTTTCTTTCGGTGCGTTTGCCTCCTGCGGAGTGTGAAGCTTGATCCTCCCCTCCAAGGTAGGCTTCAGTCTCCACTATCCTGCCTCTCAGCTCAGTGCCATCTTCACATCTGCGGACTAACACCTGCAAGGAAAACAAAACAGATAAATTATGTCTCATTATTTCTTTAACAGAAAACCACCTGGGCAGAATTCCCCTCAGAACTAGAAAATATTCATTAACAAAACACTGATCCAAATAAGTCAGAGAGGATGGAGCAGCATCACCTTGCCGAGGAAGTCTTTAGCCAAACTGATACAGGGTTGGTTGAAGAAATCTTCCCCCAGTCTGTCCTGCTGCTCATCTTCAATTAAATAGCGGCTTCGCTCTGTGTGTTTCTGCAGCTTGGCAGGTGAAACCTTCAGTTTCTCGTCGTGTTTTGACGCTGCGCTTGTCACAGATAGAACAGTTCTTTTTCTCCCAGCCATGTCGTTATTTTCAATCACTCGGGCCACACTGTGACTTTATATTTATTTATCTATGTGTACGCATACATGTGTAGTTTTAATTAGATGACGGACCTTCATTGTTTATTACCTGGAGCCTGGTGGTAGACGCTAACGCTAGCATACCGGAAGTGAGTTGTTTTGCATCTCTTAAAGGGACAGCGCAAACGGATAAATATATTATAACACTAAATTCCCAAACGTAACTTTGCAGATTAAAAGTCTCTTCGAATAACTCATAACCATAAAAGCTAATTTTACTAATAATACCAACGTCCCATACGATGTCAGTTTCGTATTGTGCCTACCAGCGTCAAATCAATTCTTCTATTTATAAATACAACCTGTGTGCTCGTGCGTGACCGTGCCCAGGAAGCGGATGGCGCCAGTTTCGCCCTTGGCATTGTGGGGGCCATGTGGTTTTCTGGAAGACTGACGGTGTGTGACATTTGTGGCCCCGTCATGCTCTGCATAGGAGAGGTGAAGGTAGGTCTCCTGCTGCTTTAAGGCACTGCACTGCCCCACAATAATTTCAACCCAAATTTCTGCAGTGACTGACACTGGTAAATAATACAATAATTACTTTTAGGACTGGTAATATAAGATAAACCATCGTTGATGTGGAAAAATGCATAATCTGACTAATGAATTTTGCAAAAACAGTTATCTCTACAGAGCTCTTATATGTAGATTTTGTTCAAGTTTTTGCAGCTGTTTGACTTTTTCTGCAGCCTGTGCAGACAGAGTAGGTCACGAGGTAAATTTTCTCCACATAATAGGAAACATATGTAATGCTCTTCACTAACCCTTCTATGCAGGTCTGGAGTTCTATATGTATTGAGACATCATTGGTTAGAACATGATTCGCATGACTGTGTGTGGTCGGCTCACGCATGGGATTACTAATGGACACGCATAAGACTGCAATTCTTAGGCACCAGACAGAAATCTGCTGAGCATGCCCAGTAGAAGTGCTCTGGCATGAGCTGTTGTTACTGGTGAACAATTGAAGTCCATTGTTTGCTTTGACTGTGTTTTCACTGCCTGTCAGCGCCAGCGGTAGGGTCGGGGCTGGCCCGCTTTCATGGCTGCTGGCACTGACAGTCTGAGCAGCTAGAGGTTTGGCTGGAGCCCTGCGTTCTGGATCCCTTTCAACTCCGGCAGCCACCTCAGCGAAAGCATCTCTGAGCAGGATGCTCATCTGCGAGTACAGATGGACCAGCAGAATGCAGGCCGGCTGAAAATGTCTTACTACACCATGAGTCACTGAGTTGAGTGTTTAAAAAAGGGTTTATCTGCTGATATGATATGCTTTTGTTTTGCTGAGTTTAGAAAGGAAGTCCTAATATTTGTTTTTGATTAAGACAGTGAATATTTTTTGATAAGGGTTATGTAAAAAAAAAGAATCCACAGTGAATTGCTGCACTTTGTAACAAACGGTTAATGTGTATGTATGTTTTATAGTGCCTCACAGACTGGCACTGTTATCTTTGATTTATATGAGTGTATAGAGTAATAATACACCCAAAGTGTGAAATAACCTCAGTCATGTCATTACTGCTTCAACCTTGACATCTTTATTATCACACATTAACAGCATAGGTGCATTATAATCAAATTAATATACACTTCACAGAAACTAATTTATCTTGTACATTTACATACAGTATCTGGCATTTTTTGAGGATTCACCTCCAAACAAACACAGCTCAGTTACCTCTTAATATGAGGGGCTTTAATATTATATATGTTAAATCATGACTTGCCCAAAGCCCCGTGCAAATTAAACCAACGTGGCAATGGATCAGAGCTTCTGAGAGCTGCTTTAAAGTAACCACTTGTCCTGTACAGTGCTCAAGTTTGTATTACTGGTCATACCGCTAACTAATTTTAGCATCAGCAGTCATTCCATTGCAAGGCGTGGTGATTAAACATCTGAAAGTCTGTTACATGAATAGTTCCCTTATTTTTTTTAATGATTTTTCCCCCACTTGTTTTCTTAATGAAGGACAAGCAGAAACAAATGTCAAGTGTCCTGACTGCCATTGTTTTCATACCATTTCCCCAAGGATCCTCTCAGCTTATTGGTTGTACTAGTAGTTACCTCAGTGTTAATAGACTAATTAATAAATAGGGACTCACTGGTTCTCACTGAAAGTGTTGTTTGTGCTCCGGCTGCTCCATTTAAAACCTCTGGACCTTTGACCTTTCTCTGATAACAGTTTCCTTGTCTCGGCTCGCACCTGTGGCTCTTAGACCAAACAACCATTGAGTCAGGCAGGAAGGGAAAGAGGGGAGGATCTCGGCAACCTTATCATAAAAACAAGGGAGTATAAATTTGGTCGGCGCAGCCACACAGCGAAAGCCTTTTTACAGTCTTTAACAAACTCCTGCTGTGGGGTTTCGCAACAGTGGGTTTGCATTTACTGTCAAATCGCAGTGTGTGGTCACTAAATAAAAGGCAGCTCACATTGACGTCAGCTCTACTCAGCCAGCAACTGACTTATTACTGCTAGTGGCAAGTTAAAAAGGCCTTGGACTGCTGCAACCCATTGACTTTAGGAAAAGACTGAGTGCACGGAAATGAACACAACCAGAAATGCATATTGAAAGTTACTGCACATGCATGCTTGGATCGTACTGACCCCTTTCTGAAGATGTGGTAAACCAGGTCACCCATGATCAAGCAGAAAAGGTCCTGTCATGTTAACCAAGAAATGATGGCCTAGCCTCAACTTCTCTGCTCGGTCGAAGAAAAAGGAAATAGTTTATGAACCGTCCTTTTGGTTAAACATTACCCTTGCACTCATTCCTTTTATCTGTGACTGATTGATGGGGCTTCGGGGACCTTGACTGCTTCCACGGGTCACGTTTCGCTTCCTAATTGCTGCCTTTGCCCTACATTCAACCCTGTTCTGACCCAGGGGAAACTTGAACATTAATTACTGGGACTTCATGGTGTATAAATCAGGGACTCCCAGTGGGCACCTGAACAGTTCTTTCATAGCCAATAAAATGTTGACAATCAATAACTTAATACTTGTTACTCCTAAATTTGCAGCAGGCCTCAGAATCAGCCAATTTGCTTAGCGGGTCTGAGAACACGCAACCAAATTATCAGCACAAAATGGATTTAATATTCTGAATTCCTTTTATTTTAATAGCAGAAAACGCTACTGAATTGAGCCCATCGAGGCTCTAAGTGGAGAGGTACATCAAAGTGGCTGTGAAGGAGACGAGTCTCTCGTGCTGTAAAACCTTCTCTGAGAAAAACTGCACACATGTTGCCCCTTGTCAGCAACTCAGAAACCTTCTGCTTCCGAACATCCATCTCTATCCTGGAGACTATTCCCAGATGCAGCTGAGCTTTCACTGAATCCATGATGGAATGCACCGTTATGGTCTTTTCATTAGAAAGAGCAGCAGCAGCGATACAGCAGAGAGCTCCGTTTTCTCAAATGAAATTATTTTTCATATTTTTCATTTGTTCTTCTCTATAAACTGAGATTTGTGGCTTTTGCCCTGAAATAACGGGAAAATAAAATCCCCAAACTTCTCATTTGTGTAATGAACACATCTATGACATAAGGTCTCGAGACTCAAACAAGCGTCACGCTTCATTTACAGTAATAGTCCTCAGTCAGCCATGTAAACATCAGCAGACCCAGACCTTACACTCATATGACACTGGCGTAATCTGCAGTATGTGCATGGCCTAATTTGAGCAAGAAGTGTAGAATCTGTGTAAAAGTTGAAAGCCAACCAGCCTCTTCACTGGCTCAGCCATAAAGCAGGACTGCATGATGGGAAGTATGGAGAGCACAAGGTTCATTCAGTAGATCCCTGATATCATCTGAAGTCTTGACCAGCAATTGTGTCATGTGGCTGCACTGCGTAGTTTGTTGGCAAATTGAGCAATATTTGGGTAAAGCAAAAATGACAAGGTTCATGAAATACATTTTGCTAGAATGAACCCGAAAACATAGATAATGGGTTGGAGTGAAAGATGACGTTAACCTCATATTGGTCTGAACAAAAATATATTTCTGTATAATTTTGTCTGCATTAAACTTGCAAAATTGTGCAAGTGGATCCTTAAGACATGACATTGCTCGAAGTCATCTTTTTTGTACATGTGTCTTTAAAAAGTTTCATGGGAAAATGACGTTTTTGTTTAACATGCTGCGCGTGGAGAAGCTCATTCATGTTGAATAAGTACAACTTCATGACAGAGACTGGTACAAGTGATTTAATTAATGTATCTATTCATATACATCAAATGGTCCCAATAGGCCAATTATAGGGCTCAATACACTACAACAAATTGATTCACACTAATCTCCTCATCCCCT
Organism: Betta splendens; assembly: GCF_900634795.4. Taxonomy (NCBI): domain Eukaryota; kingdom Metazoa; phylum Chordata; class Actinopteri; order Anabantiformes; family Osphronemidae; genus Betta; species Betta splendens. The sequence continues at coordinate 7,622,945 of NC_040888.2, forward strand.
CCAATGGGAGCAGAGTCCTAACGTATAAGCCTGGTAACGATGACACTTATTAAACTTGACCACGCTGCGTGTGAGGATATCGCTTAGTCACCGCCGCTCGTCGGGAAGCAGCGCCTCCCCGCGTACGCGCCGGCTCCTCGGCGATCTTGACGGTCCTCCCTTCTCCACGCGCCGTCTCCGGTCCAGGGCGGGGCTGACTCGCCGCCAAACTGAATTGGGCTCCGGCCGGCAGAAGAAGAAAACTTACCCCGGGCCGATCCATGGAGCAGAGTGGGAAGGTTCTGTCCGTGGGCGCGACGCAGAGAAGCGGACAGCGGGCGCGTGTGGGCCACATCCTCCCGGAGCGTCTCCGCCGCCGGCTCCACCGCGACTGAGCGCGTTAGAAAAGCACGGGACCGGGTTCGGCTTCGAACATCTGCGGGCTGGGAAGGAGAGGCGCGTTTATTCCTGCGCCGCGTCAAGATGATGTGACAAATCCGCTGCCTGGGAACGGATCTGTCAACCCGGATTTTTTTCTTCCACTGTCGGAGATCATCGGAGCTGCTTGTTATAAGGGTAAGTTATGTCATTATTTCTTCTATGGGCTCCTGCGATCGCCCAATACGGAAGGCAGCTGCCAGAGGAAGCGCTCGTGCGTCGTGATCGTGGAGGACGAGCGAGCTCGCGGTTACCAGCACACGGTCGATTGGACCGCGCCACCGGTCAATTGGTTTACGCGGAAACGGTTCGGGTACGAGTTGAACGTGGAAAGCAGCCGGTGTCGCCGCCTGTGCCGTTTGCGCGGCACGGACTTTTTCGTAATTTCAATTTAATCAGTCTGTTAGTGCTCGTGCAATTTAAACGTGTCTCTCCTCAGGCCCAATCACCCCCCCCCCCCCCAACCCAACAGTTGCTGGAGTTGAATTAATGGAGTGTGAAATTGGCCCTGGATCTAGAAACAGGCACAAGTTGCGAATCTAAATGACTTTTTTTTTTTGAACTTGCACTTTACTAAATTCAGGTGAGATTACTGACATTCGTGCGTAAAAGCCGAAGCCCTAATGGTTTTAATTTTCCTGCCTCAGTCGGAGGATGAGGGAAAGAATTTGACTGTCGAAAAAGCACGTAGCACATCATGCATGAAGTCACACCATAACCTGATTCATCCTCCTCTTCCATTTTTCTCGTCATCAGCGGCAGCGGCATCTTCCAGAGAAGCAACCAGGAATGCTTTAGAATTAGCAGCTGCAGTATATGCATGTAATATACAGACAGATACTACAATCATGTCTGTTGACTCGCTGTCTGTCGACCTTAAAAACCCCCTTAAACATGGTTTTATGGGAACGTTTGTGTTCACAAGGATTAAACCCAGTCACAGTTGACTCATAAAGGGGCCACACATTTAACGCGTAGGGGCCTTTGACTCATCGGAGGTTGTGAAGGGGAGACCGGCACTGCTCCAATTGAACTGCAAACTTGTTGACACGAGGAAGGTTACACACTCCGATGTTCTTCAATACCTGGACGGGCTGACTTGAAACCGTAGACGCACTGTATTAGAAACTGCTGAGTTATTTTGGCAGACAGGACATAGGAGCACATGGCCTGGTGGTTTGTGTGCCCAGTGTTCCTGAAACCTTATCACATGGAGGCGGAGGGGGGGTCATGGCTCAGGGTGATGTAATGACACTATTAAAGCACAGGCCTGATGTGTGATACTGTATTGGCAGCCATGCTCATCATTTGTGTCTTTTCCAACTGGGCCCCAGAAATAATATTTCCAATCTGCGAGTGTGTGTGTGTGTGTGTGTGTGTGTGTGTGTGTGTGTGTGTGTGTGTGTGTGTGTGTGTGTGTGTGTGTGTGTGTTTGGGTGTTTGGGTGTTTATGTGTGTGTGTGTGTTTGGGTGTTTATGTGGGTAGGTGATGCTTGGATGGAGCTGGTGGTATCTCTGCTGAGGCAGGTGTGCCCACCCGACACGACCTGTGTTGACTAGCCTCTGTGTGAGTGTTCATTTGTGGACTAATTGCTTCCCAAACACACACAGATTAAGCCCACAAGGGGCTTCCTTTGTAGATTTAGTGCCTGTTTGATCAGATCACACATTCTTCAAACACAAAGCCGCTATAAATTTTGCCGGGAGGAACCCCTCAGAACCCAGAACTGTCCCCAACAGGGGAGTGATCTGCGGGGTCTTTGGTCGTTCTCCCCGGTGTCGGAGCGGAGCTGCTTGTGAGTTCGCACAGAATGAACGTCACCGGGCTGAACGGTTCCATATGTGGTGGAGCACATGCGTCTCTAAATAACCCCAGCGCCGTTTTACCAGCGAGCACATCTGGCTCGCGTCTTCAAAACTCGCACTCTTGGGAGTTCTGTTTGCCGGCGAAGACAAATTTAGCTTCATTGCTGGCCAGGTAGGAATTTGCTTGAACTGTATGTTTACACAGTAATAATATATTGTTAAACTGCAAGATGAGTCTTCACAATGATATGACCAGTGTTCCACAGGAGTCAATTACACAGATGTTAAGTAAAGGGGTAAATGACACAGATCCTGGTCCTGTCATGTCTGTGTGGAAGTGGTTACAGTACAGGCTGATTTGTGAATGTGCCGCATAGTAAGAGTTGCTCTTACGGTCAAGTATGTAAACCAACTTGTTCCGCTGCTGTAGACACAATACACCTGCTTCCCTTCCGAACGTATTGGTTACGGCTGCTCCCACAACGGCCCTGGAACTGACAGTAGCTGGAAAAGCACGTCGGCGGCGGTTTGCACGAGTTATTGATGGCGAGGGAGCGAACAGGCGGCGCTTGATCTAGTCCCCGCTCATGTGGTAGCGTGTAGCCTTTGATGTGGTTGCAGTCTTGACTGAGCTGTCGGGAGCGGGAGGACGGACGCGAATAGTGTATTTGCGGAAACGCTCGCGTCTGCCCGTGCCTGACGTGCACGCGAAGGGTGGAATTTAAATTGAGTTTGCCTCGTCCGCGGAGGGAAACGGGAAAACATTGCATTTGTTGTGGGGCAGCGATTGATTGCGCAGGAAGTGTGATGTTGTCTTGTACGAATAATCATCCCTGTCTTCCTGGAAGCACCGTACACTCGGTGTTGCATGGCCTCTGAGCATTTCCCCCGTCGGCAGATTGGCTGCATCCAGTTGTTCCCCGACCCTGCGACACCTTGATGGTGGAATGATGCGGTAGTGGTGATCGTGGATTCGTGGTGATGTCACGTTATAAACCAGCAGCTGGGCTGTTTCAGGTCTGCTAGCGTGCCACCCTGGCTTTCTGTCGCCCATCACGGGGCCAGACGCTAACATCTTAACCAGCACCCCGAAGCAGTTACTGGAAAACCTCAGGTGCAGAGACTGGGAGAAAGTTTGGCTCTGAAAATAAAGATTGTATTTTATAGTTTATTGAAGTCAACACTGAAACGTAAGAGAGATGAAAAGAGAATGAAGCTGTAGTTGTAGTTGTAGTTCCAGGGTGGTTTTGGGTCTGGGAGCTCGTGTTCTTCCTGTCATTTTGTCTGAGTCTGGTTAACCTCAAAGCAAAGCTGTGGGAATGCTCCGTGTTTTTCCCAGAAAACCGGTACTTCCAGACCAGCAGCAGTGACTCCTTGAACTCCGCTTGTCCACGGATGACCTATCGTCTATTTACTTTTACCTGGAGCTCAAACATGGGGCCTTGTGTGCCGTCCCGGCAGCCTTGTGTAGTGTCTGTTTACGTTTATAGATCATTGTGAGACCAGAGAACCAACTCAAGGAACACCCTGGATGATAGAGTATCCCAGCGCTGCTGCTGTGACGATAGCGGGGCTTTAAATAGAACAGCCGTACCCCGGCCCGCTCTACACCCACCTCTATCTTTGGCACAGCCAGTCTGTCATACCCACAGGCCACGAATCCTCATTGTTTACCAGACTGGTAAACTCAAGAGCTGGCTGCTCCCTGAATGAGCTGCACACGTATTATATCTGGACTATTTCAAGAGTCCCACCAACATCACATACCACGCACCGAACTCACTCCAGCAGCTTTCCCAGAAATGAGGGTGTGTGTTGGACTCTTGTGTCTTTTTTTTTTCTGGAAGAGCTGGATCGCAGTCAGTGTGAATGTTGAATTACTTGTGCTGAGAAGTCATTGTACTGTGCAAATGATCATTCTTTTTTACAAATAATAGTTTTTGTTCACAACTTCACCACTGGGCCATCCGTCGCTTCCATCTGCCAGCTCACACTCCTCGTGCCAAGGAAAATGATGTAAAGGCTCCCATTTACAGTACGTTGCCCACTGATCACACCCAGTTATAGTGAGGCCTTCAGTCTGGGATCTCAAGGTGAAGCCAATTCACACAGAAAAAGGGGAACATGGAAAGTAATGCAGATCACAGAGACGCTTTTCTTGCAGCCTGTCAGCTTCGCTCTCTTTCTCTTTCTCTGTGTTCCATGTTTATTTTCAGTTTCACTTCTTTCAGCTCGTCTGAATCAGACATTCTGTCGCCCCTCCAACGTTTTCCTGATCATTTGCCACATTACTGTATTTGGTTGTCAAATCATCTAAAGGACAAGGAAGTCCTTCTCTGTGACCTAAGGAGAGATCTTTTTTAACTCAGGCAAAGAGTTTGTGTCTTTTTCCTCAGTTGTATCAGGAGTATGGAGGCCTCCCCCTCACTGGGCCTGACACCGTCCCACAGGACCTGCCCCAGCCTTCCCAGTCTTCCTGTGCCTTTTGTTGGGAGTTTTCCACAGATCACTGGGGCCAGCTGCATGGCTTCATTCTTCCTCCTTCCGCCCTCCTCAGTCTCACTTTTAAGTCTTACTGATCCAAGCCGGCTCTATATTATTACAGTAGCTCCTAAAAGTGCAAGATAAAATGTCGTTTTAAAGATACTGTACAGTAGTGGGTGAATGCAAACAACTAAAAATCTTGATAATGCAGTTTTGTTTTCTTTAGTTTCCTGTTGCAGGCTTTTTTTCCAGGATGAAACTCCTTTGTGTGAACTGCAAATAATATCCTGAATGATATGAATGCTGTGGTCAACAGAGTCTGCTGAAACTAAGATTAGATACACAGGCGCAGTTCATTTTGAATGCGATATGATCAATTGTCTATTATTAATGTCTAAATGAGAAAGTGAAATGATGCATTACATAAGTTAAATTGTTTAAATTAACATTATCAAACGAGATTAGATTGAATTGCGTGCAGTTTTGCTGCTTTTATTGCCTTGTAAATCTCCGTTTATTCAAATTTAAACTTGCCTACAATAATATGGATGCTGTGTTCATTCTGTGCTTGAATGCAGCCACAGAAACGGTGCAGATGCTCACTTGTTTTGACAAAGACACTCAATCTCACCTCACATTTCTCTGAGTCATTGCTCTACGGGCTGCGCTGTTCACAGCCTCTGCCAAAGTGTATTGTGACCCACATCTGAGTCCCACCAGTGCCACAGTGAGTGAGTAACCATCGCACCCACAGGTTTCTATCACAGTAATTCTAGGAGGCATGTTGTCTGTGTATATGTGATGGTGATGGCTTTGTGTTCTCGCTCCCTCATGCAGTGGCAGATAGAGCTTTTATTTTTATTTTTATTATTTGTTTGTTTTATTATTTTTTCTTTGCATTCTATGAGGTTCAAATAGAAGCTTTATTTGAGTGGCTTAGTTGTTTTGTGTGGAACAGGAACAATTTTCTCTCCCACAAATTCAGTTTGAAGCCCGAGGGTTACAGAGATTTATGAGGCTGCTGCCTCTGTTAAGTTGATACTGTCAACCTAAACAGAGAAATGTATCTATGTGACAGTGATATGTGATACTAAATGTATTTTGGTGCAGAGGCACGCTGCTGGTACAGTACAACCAGCTGCGCATGCTCACAATCACGTATTCACCCTCCACGTACTGTATGCGTGTAGTCAAGTCAATAATCGGTACCTGGGCTGTTGACGTGTGCATTTTGCATGTGAAGGGCAAAGCCAGCTCCTGTTCAGCAGCTGAAACAATACGTTTAGATGACTGAACAAGTAAACACATGAATATTCTCTTGTTGTTCTTAGTGTGTGTTTAGAAATACTGATCAGGGATGGGAGCATGGAAATCCAGCTGCTCAGCATCTGCAGATGTTTTTACCCTTTAGCTTGACTTGACTTTGGCTCAAGACGTCCTTCATATTCTCCTCACACTGAATCCATCCATTCTGTGTCAACTAAGGCCCTTCTATTTGCGCACACTGAGCTCTACCTGATCAAGGCCAGGAGATGGGATGTGTATGTTTACATGTGTATTGTGGATGTGTTGTGGTGCCTGCGTGCAGCCGTACGTCGCTTCCGCGGTCGTGTGGGCTGGACGCAGAGATTGCGAGCGGTCCGCAGCGCGTTTCCTGCCTCCGTTTGCACCCCCCCCCCCCCCCCCACCCCGCCCCGCCCCACCTCTGCTCGACGCTTCCTTCCTTCAAGCCCCTCTCAGTAAAGTACGCAGTAACCTGACCTCTCCATGCTGGTGGTCTCCCACAGAGGATGTAAGATGACAGAGCTGATAGACTCTCCTTTTGTTAAGTATTTTTAATCCCGTTGATTGATTAGTTCACAAAAATAAGCCAAAGTGGTCGTGATTCTGTTTTTGACTTGAGAAACTCAGCTTTCATCTATCAACCAACCGCTCTGTGTAGGATGATGTCTCCACAACCAAGTTAACTCATTGTGCGCCTCGCTGGACTAATTATCTGCCTTGGGAATTTGCTTAGTACGCCCGTCTTTGCCCTGCTCTTGTCTTTTTATTTTTTGTGACTACGATCACGCAGCACAATGACCGTTGTTCAGCCCGGTCCACGTCAGGCTGTACAATGCCGCCTTGTGTAGGCTTGATTCGGGCTGATATCATGGTGGAAACTATGTAGATGAGGCTCACATGTTGTTAGGGCATGCAGTTTCTGGGATTCTCCTCTTACTCACTTAACAAGAGAATGTCAAACCTCCTGTAAACAATAAGGTGGTTGTTTGTGGGCTCAGGAGACATGTAGGAGATGATGGTCTGTTACTTTAATCAGGGGATGAGCCAAGTCTCAACCCTAGGAAGACTCATGTTAATAATTTCTATTATAATATAATAATAATTCTATTCCTAAATGAATGATGCCAACCCAATATTATTATGTATATGGTAAGTTGTGTAAGCGCGTCCCTTCTTATTTTTATTTTTCCTGTGTAGCTGTTAGTTGGGTCTCTGAAGTCTTGTTGAATTTCCTGAACTGTCCTAACAGGCCTGCAGCGTTCGCCCCTATCGTTTGCATGCACTCTGTATTCTCCAGCGTCGAGCTGCCTAATAGGTTTCGGGGGCTGGTGGAGTTTCTGTCTCGCTGTTGCAGTTTCTGCTTAGTCTCCCTGTAGGTTACAGAGTATAGTAAGTCAATGATAAGCACCTGCAGTGAACAACTAGCAGCTGGATTCCCAGCCTTGTACCCGTCTATGCACATGTATTGCTTAATGTTGAAGTGATGAAGGCCAGAACACTGTGGGCCTATTCAGAGAAGCGATATCTGAGTTTACTAAGCGTATATACACAACACTGTAGTTACTGTATAAACCCTGTATGTGTGCGTGTGTGTATATATATATAAATATATATATACTATGGTGAGGGAGCTTTTACTGTCAGCTGTTTCCTCAAGATTAGAGGCAGCAGCGCAACTCTGGACGTGACACAGATTAAGCGAGCCTTGATTTTCCACTGCAGAGGAGACTTGTGTTCGCTCGCTGCCGCCGTGAGCTAAAACAGGCCCATTAACAACGCCGAGAGACGTGTTGCTGCAGCCGACGGGGGCCCGAGCCTCGGCTCCTGCAGGACGTAAACGCAGTAAATAATTCACCTGTGCAGAACGGCTGAATAATTCAAGTCTCGAATTAACTATGCATGTAATAATGTTTCACCTGCCAAGTAAAAGGGAAGGAAACCTTGCGCTGATGCTTATGTGATAGTTGTTCTTTTTGCAAACACGCTGAGGCTTCAGTAAATGCATATCTCGGTGTTTGTGTACTGTGAACTCATCTCACATTTCCTTCATATTGATTTCCTGTGCAGGATATTGCTGCACGGTGAAAGCGCTGATAACATAACCAAGTGTAATTTTCTAGGACCTGCATGTGGCCGGCTTTATATGAAGAAGACAGGAGAGGGCTGCAGACAGGTTGATGTGGAAAATAGATAGTATTTTTAGAGATAAATGGACGAATCCTCTGCTACTAATCCAGTTTGATGTGCACAGCCTTTGAGGCGCGCAGCCACGTTCGCTTCTGTCAAAGATATTTCAACGTGTGTAAATACGCTGCGAGCGCACCGCCTAGTTTCACAGACCGGTTTTACTTTCATGAGCTATTAATAAACCTGGCACTAGATCCTGTCATTTCATAAACAGTTATGACAGTGAGGTCACCGGTGGGGTTGGGCCGATGCATATCTGCCTCTCCAAACTGAAGGTTGAGCCTCCTCTCAGCCAGAACGTACAGTAAAGACCTGTGGAGCACCTCTAGCCCCTCCTGGCCCTCGACTTGCACTGACACTCGATCCCGGGGTCAGCTGCTGTGTGTGTTTTTTGATTTCGTAAGGGCTGCTTTGCTGTGACACCCTGTCACATGTCACCGGGGTCAACTCCGATGACTGCCACTTTACTGTTGCTCAGCACTTCGCTCTGTGCGCCTGTGGACTGGGAGTGTTTTCATCCCTGTGAGATGGACAGAAATAGAGATAAAGACAGCTCTGAGACTTTAGGCCGGGACTGTGGACCACAACTCGGTTGGAAAAGAAGAGAAACCTGCTGACAATTGCCGTAGTTTGCCCCTTGGTTATATCATGCGCCTATATCCAAAGTCAGCTGATATTAGCGTCAGCTGATATTAGCGTCAGCCTCTAGCGGATTTATTTCTAGTGCCACTTTGTTTTCGCTCTTTCTTCTCTTCTTGCCCAAATGGATTATCAGTGGCTTTGTATCTTCGTCAGCTTCTTAGTTCATCCCAGTTGGAAGCATGATGTGCTATATAAAGATCAAAGAAATATTCTGCTGTTTATAAGCAAATGGGCCTCAGAGCCCTGCAAAAACTACTGTTCAGCAAACGTAGTGTTATTGGGCCTAAGTGATTTATACTCAGACCTTATATCAGGGTGAATTGCCAGATGTGTTACTTCTGTATAACATTTCTCACATGCCTCCACCCATTTACCAGGATGACTATGTGGTCATGAGTTTGTGGTCATCATTACAAAACTCTGCTCATGGAAAGTGCAGCTGCTGCAGAACACGTAGAGGCTGATTTCGCAATGGTCACATTAATTGGGTCGGCGTTGATGTTCTTGATTTGGCGATTTAGCTGTGTCTATCTCTTTATATTTAAAGGTGCGTTTAGGATATTCCTCCCAATAGCAGCAAGAGAATAACTGTGGGAGAGTAAGTGTTTCCTTCCATTGTTCCCTGTTACACCTCATGTCCAAGATGTGACGAACAATGGATAGTAGAATCATTCATAGTTTATGACTAACTGATAGAGCAAGGGGAAAACCAAACACGACATCCCCCCAACGCTAAAAATGTTACAAATGCGCACAAATTGGTAGGTCTGTAATAAAAGTGGTCAAACTGGGCAAACGAGCAGCAGAGATATGCAAGAAGAGAAAGAGGATGAGCGAGGGATGAAAGCCTGAGGCCAGGCAGCGCTGGTGCTCGCAGGAATGAGGTAAAGAAACCGGATCTGGTCGTCCATCGTGATGCCTGCATGTACATGCAGTCCTTGCCCCCCCCCCCCCCCCCCCCCCCCCCCCCCCCACAGGAGGCAGGGGAGCCCCACGTTGCCAGTCCCCTGAGGCCTCGGTGACACGGCTCTGTCAGTTAGCCCGGCTCCCGTTGAGCAACGCACACAGTGGCCGGAAACCCGGCCAGCACCCGTCCACAGTGGTTAGACTTCATGTGGTTTCCTGCTCTGCCGTTTCAGCTTGGTTCACTTTCAGCCAGAGGTCCTAAGGAATGTTGGTTTGGGCAGGCCTTAAAATTAAAAATGGCTGTTATGTCAGAAAGGATTGACTCTATATGAATGCATGTAGTTATTGTTTTCCCCAAAAGCTTTGCACACACAGAAGAGGCCATGGCCAGATTACTGTTTTATTTACAATGAGAAATAGTCCTATTTCTAAGCCTCTGTGTATTTGAAGCATGGCAGCACTCTAAAAAATGTACATAATTACCCAAGGACAAACTAAAGAGTAGCATCGGTCCCTCTGTCACTTAACTTATTTACTCAGGCTCTTAAGTGTGTTCAAGGTGGCACTTAGCTGAGTCTTTGTTGTGTTTGACTGTACAGTAAGCCTCACCTGTGACAGCTGTGACAGCTGTTCTCAGAGCCAGTGCCTTTTCTTGCTTGACTTCAGGCCATTTAGCAAGCGATCATATTAAATGACGACATGGAAAACGTCGTCCGGCCTGAGTTTATATGAAGACTCTAATACGGTAAATTGCAGCTCCCCAGACGGAGGATGACTGTCAACCCCAGTCATTATGGCTTGCTGGACGGACGCTCCCGCACCTAAAGCGACGTCAGCTTGTCTCGCCGCGTCTCGGCCGCTCGCAGCCCGAGAACGCCAAGCAATCAGCGCTGGGTTGTCATGGGTCTCGTGATTGAGTAGGAAGTGCTAGTTTCTCACGAGGAGAAAACGACAGCAGGAAGCCAGTCTCATGAGGCACAGCGCACAGTCCTGGGCGTGGGTGTTTTCTGCCTTCAGATGTGAAGCCTAAATAAAAACATCTTAGGAAAATAGATTGTAGCACGTGAATGCGACAACACACCGTTGGAAACCGTCGATTTCTCTGAATGCCGTCCGCCACATCGACCATCGCAAAGCATGGTTCACCTTGAGAGGAGGAATTTTGGTTGGCAGATTCAGCAGCTGGTCAGGTTGAATAGTTCGAATAGCACACTCTTGTCTCACTAAGTCACTTTTTCAAGATGGAATTTCTTTCACTGCCAAACCTGACCTCAAGCAGATAACGCCGCTCTGTCAAGGGAGTTCGTATCCTTCATCCTGGATAATTGCCAGACACAGAACTCAATCATCTCTCCTGCCCCCAAGGATACGTGCTCCTCAAGGACTTCCTCCCTGCGAAGCCCGGCGCTCCCAGACCCGAGTCCTCCCCTCTCTGTGCAGGGATTTGTGATTGTCACTCGGCGCGGGGATGAGTGACGCGTCGAGGGCCCTCTCGTGGTGGGAAACGAGTCGGCGGCCGGCGTCGTGCTCGTGCGCTGCGTGAGCGACGGCTCCAGCTCCGCGGCTGTGTTGACTTTGGATGGAGAAGAGAGAGACAGTCGTGGCTTGGCTGCGTGTCAAACGCTGAACGTTTGTGTTGGGCTGCGACCAAATGCTTTTACAACCCAGTGATTAACATGCTAATGGAAAAGCGCGACAATAGCCATCACGTTTTATTAGCACCCTCTATAATGAGTGTAGGTGGTGAAAAAATGCTGCTCGTCCTCTGCGGGTCTTTACTAATGGCTCTGCTCTGTCGTCATGTTACGGCATCAGATGTTTCAGCTGTTACTCAGGAATGATTTTTTTTAGGTCTCCCTGTGTGGGTTTAGTCTGAAGAGCCGTACAGGAGCTGTGAGGCTTTAATTGCTTGGAAATGGCAGTCGGAGAGTCACAGAGAGGCCACATGCGCGTACAGTAGGAAGCGAATGTGCGGGGGAGACGACAGGAGACGGGAATCTGATGATGGGAGCAGTTGTGCGCGTCCGCTCATCCTCTCTTTACTGTCTGGAAGCAGAGCACACATTGAAGGCAAATGGAGTCAACAGGAGGAGGCAAAGCCTAAGCAATCAGAAATACTGAGCGCGGAGGAAAATGAGGTTCCCCTCGCCGTCGACTCCCTCTCAGCCAGTCGGGTCCTATCTGCAACCCTGAAGCCAGCGCTGCCTCTTCAGATCTGCTCTATATCTGGAGCCCTGCTGTTCCAACTAATGGCGAACGTAATTAAATGTTGGGCGTTGTGTCCCGGGGCCAGAGGGAGTGGGCTGCTGCTGCGACAGTGAGCCGGGCTCCGAGCGAGAGGCTTCTGTCACATTTGCATTTCTCTAATGTCAGTAGCAGGTCCACGACGGCACGATCTCATCTGTCACCGCGCTGACGTCAGTGTACAGGCAAGCAGCCCCTTCAGTGGCTTTAATTTGAACTGTGTTGAAGGGGAACATAGATGTGAGGAGTGTGTGTTGCTGCTACGGCTCTGGTCTCCCTCGGGAGCTGACTCTGCATCAGCCGACCTTATTCCAGTGTGCTCTGCTAATCTGGTGTCACAATCCAGACACTGTCCCTGGAGGTCAAACCACGGCCAGTGTAATAAAGTCATCTTCAAACCTAATTAATTTAAAAGCAAAGCTACAAGGCTGAGAGTGAGAGAAACCCCCACCCAAACACACACACACACACACACGCACGCACGCACGCACGCACGCACGCACGCACGCACGCACGCACGCACGCACGCACGCACGCACACACACACACACACACACAAACAACTGTACCATTACTGCTGTTTACAGTAATACAAATATGTCACAGTGACTGTACTGTAACCCTTGAGCAACTGTAAATGAGACCTGTGGTTAATCCTAACACTCTGACAAATAACTTCCTTCGAGATCTCGCCTACGATGCGTGGAAAACATTTCACAACGCTAAACACAAAGCTCATGTGGCCTCTAGACGATGTCACTGCTTCCAGGAAGCTGGAGAAAACAGAAGTGAGAATGTGACGTAATAAGCGTAATAATAATTAGTTTTTAGTAGTTATTCTTAGAATGTATTTGGTTTTGTAACAGCTCAAGACAATGTACACAATCACATTTTGAACGAATTGCACTAGAAGCATACGCACATTTTAAATGCACTGATGGCTGTACGTAAAGGAGCTCTTTCACTGGGGAATAATGGAAATTAATGTGTCTGTAAATTAATCACACGTGAGGTTAATAGTGGTTCAATTAAGTGAGGGGCTCTTGATAACAAGGCTCCAGCTACGGGCGGGCGGTCTGTAGCCATTTACTGTTTACTGTGCACCTCCTGTGGTTCCCAGCCCCCTCACTGGAATGCATACACAATCATTAGGCCCTGACTGATGTCTGCTGTAAGCAGAGCAAAGAGGGCTAGCGTTTGATTTAACTGTACAATTAAAGGATTATTTCTAAGACAACACACTTCCTCAGTGTGCAGCCCAAATATTTAGTGTTTTTAAGTGGCTCTAAGAACGATTGTGGGCATCGAGACTGTGCTGGGCCCCTTTTATCATCCAATCACCAATGTTATAAAGTATTCATGTTATACTGACGGCTCTATTAATGACACCCCCCCCCCCCTGTGTTCCCTGTGTAGCTGGCAGGCCTTGGGTGGGACAGGGAACATGGCTGAACCACGGCGGGAGAGCACCAGCAGCCTGCAAAGGAAGAAGCCTCCGTGGCTCCGACTGGACATCCCCGCGGCTCAGATGTCGCTCGACGAGCCTCCCACATTCGTCCAGGTGCCCTTCCTCGCCGCCTCCCCTTCTTGTGTTTGTCGTTTCGTGGCGACTCGCGTCCTCAGCGTGTCTCGGTGCTCACGCGTTGTTTCCCATGCAGCCGGTGAAGCGGCAGGGGTTCCTGCGCAGCGTCAGCATGCCGGCGGACAACTCCCACCTGCAGTCGCCGCCGCGCGACCTCTTTGACGCCCGGCGGCCGGTCTTACAACGCCAGTCATCCATCACTCAGACTATAAAGAGGTAAAGGCAGCTGGACTAATATCGTATGAGTGGTGCTGTACTCAGTCAACACCTCATTCCAAATATAGGCAGCACTTCCTTATATGAGTTTAGATACATGGAGACTATAGCTCACCTGTGTCCTATGGCATCTTCTGACCTCACCTCTTCTAATTGCATGGCTATTTCTTATTAGCAGCTTTAGTGCCTGGTAATAAGTCTTTACCGTTCTGTAATAGCTAAAATATCAAATAAATCCTCTTCTTGGCCCTCTCTGCGTGATAGTTGCAGCACCTTTCCTTCTCACTGTCTGTCATTGTCTTTTCTCTTTCCTCCTCCTTCCGCCCGTGCCTTCTCGCCACCTTCCTTCCGGCCCGGCTCGGTCCGGTCGCAGCAGCAGGAGGGTGCACTTTGAGCGGATTAGCACGGTGCCCGTTAAGGGCCAGCGGGCGGCTCGCCGCAGCGCCAGGAAGCACCACTCGCTTTCCAGAACCCTGCTCAGGTACGGCAGGAGGTTCTTTACAAGGAGGTCTGCACGACACGGGTCATGAATGAGTACACTCAACGTGTAGAGTAGTGTTAATACCAATATGAAGGTCTTTCATCGGCTGTTTCAAAAAGCCACAAAAATTGTCGCTCACACTTAATAAAACTCAGACACGACAAAAACAGAGGCACCGGCGAAATGATTCAGTGAAGGGAAAACATTGCTCAACGTGTTGAGAAACAGATTTTTATCTAACGTCACAGAACATCCACTCTGCAGCTGGTAATTAGTACAGAAACAGCTAGTTTCCCCCAACCTGCCTTTGAAGAATGTTTCCACTTCCACTTCCTGGCCTGAGGGGACTGTAACATTGTTTGTTCTGGTACTTATTAAGCTGCAGCTTCCCAAACGTGATTGCGCATGTTTTCATTGAGGTCCGTTGGAATGGGCACAGGCGGGTAGTGGAGTAGGACACAAAGCAGAGGAATCCTTCATTTTCTGTGTTAAAACGATTTCATATCTTTACTATTTATGTCTTTATGCCTTAACCTAAATTCTCTTTTGCTTTTTCCTTCTACTGCTTCTATTTCTAGAGCACTTTTATTTCTGGCAAACTCCCATCAGCTCCACACACACCAGTGGCTCATACACACATAAACCGAGGGTTAAAAGTTGCCTCTGTGAGCGTTTCGATAAAGCGCGTGTGAGATTTGTGACCCAGATGTGACAGGTCGGTCGGTGTCTGTGACATCAGGGGAACGGCGGACTGGTTCGGGGTCAGCAAGGACGGCGATGCCACGCAGAAATGGCAGCGGAAGAGCCTCCGCCACTGCAGCCTGCGCTACGGGAAGCTGAAGCCGCAGGTGATCCGAGAGATGGACCTGCCGAGCCAGGACAACATCTCTTTAACCAGCACTGAGACCCCGCCTCCTCTCTACGTCCCCAGCTCGCAGCATGGCATGCAAAAGGTGCAGGAATTGAAATGCTCACGTAACATTTCCTTTAATAAAAATCAGGCCTTTAATTAATGGCTCTTTGGTGTCCAGATCGTGGACCCGCTGGCGCGAGGGCGGGCCTTCCGCATGGTGGAGGAGGTGGATGGCTACAGCGTGCCTCAGACCCCCATCACCCCCGGAGCCGCCTCCATCTGCTCCTTCACCAGCTCCCGCTCAGGTCTCAACCGGCTGCCGCGCCGGCGCAAGAGGGAGTCCGTGGCGAAGATGAGCTTCAGGGCCGCAGCAGCGCTGGTCAAGGTTAGTGGGCGAGCTACGGAGCACCTCAAATATGAACAGTGCATTCAGAAACGACATATGCGCAGTCATGTACGCCATATATTTGTCTATAACCTCCTTGATTGCTTCTTATATTGTGTGTGTGTGCTGCTCAGGGCCGTTCAATACGGGAGAGCACTATGAGAAGGACCCAAAGACGGAGCTTCACCCCCGCCAGCTTCATGGAGGAAGATGTGGTTGACTTTCCTGATGAATTGGACACCTCGTTTTTTGCCCGAGTAAGTCCGGAAAATGGTAATTTCTGTTATTCATATTTATTATTATGATGCCCTATTTACGCGCTATGTCGTGTTCAGGACGTCTTGATGCAGGAGGAGTTGTCCACGTACACGGATGAGGTGTTCGAGCCTGCCTTCGAGGCCGCCGTGAAGGAGGCGGAGCCTAGCGGCAAGAAGGACGAGACGGAGCTGACGGGCAGCGCCCTGGACAAGACGGAGCTGGAGAGAAGTCACCTCATGCTGTGAGTCCAGCGCGCCACAATCGCATTACATATAAGATATGAGCCCTACAGTGTGTGCTTCCCATTCGCTCCCCCAGGCCTCTGGAGCGAGGGTGGCGCAAGGCCAAGGAGGGGACCCCCGGCCCGCCCAAGGTGCCCCTGCGGCAGGAGGTGGTGAGCATCAACGGGCAGCGCCGGGGCCAGCGCATCGTGGTCCCTGTGAAGAAGCTCTTCGCCCGGGAGAAGCGGCCCTACGGGCTGGGCATGGTGGGGAAGCTGACGAACCGCACCTACCGCAAGCGCATCGACAGCTACGTCAAGAGGCAGATCGAGGACATGGACGACCACAGGTGCTGCACGCGTGCACGCGTCCACGCGCCAGCGGCCGGCTTTGTAACGCTGTGCGCGCTTTCTGCCCCCTCCAGGCCGTTTTTCACCTACTGGATCACCTTCGTCCACCTGCTCATCACCATCTTGGCCGTGTGCATCTATGGTTTCGCACCAGTGGGCTTCTCCCAGCACGAGACGGTGGATTCTGTGAGTGAGGAGCGCACCGTTAGACGCTCCCGGTCAACCCGGGTTCATTCTAACTGGTCTCTCTGGTCTGGTTTAGGTTTTAAGAAACAAAGGTGTGTACGAAAATGTTAAGTTTGTGCAGCAGGAGAACTTCTGGATCGGGCCCAGCTCGGTGAGCACATCCCCCGATGCTGCGTCTTTTGCATGAAAAAGTACAAAGTCAAGTGTACATAAATGTTGCATTGAATTTCCTTGTTAGGAAGCCCTGATCCACTTGGGGGCCAAATATTCTCCGTGCATGCGTCAGGACAAGCAGGTGCACGAGCTCATCAGGGAAAAGAGAGCCGTCGAGCGCAACTCGGCCTGCTGCGTGCGCAACGACCGCTCCGGCTGCGTCCAAACCTCGGAGGAGGAGTGCTCGGTGCGTAAACCCCCCCGGTTTTCACAGCGCGCTCGCGCAAAGCTCGCCCTGCTCTAACGCCTTGGTTCGTGTGCGTGTTTCCCAGAGTACGCTCGCTGAGTGGGTGAAGTGGCCCAACCATTCCAGCACTCAGCTGAACGGCAAGGTCCGGCAGTACGGCTCGGTGTGCCATCAGGATCCCAGGTGAAACGCCAGAGGGCTGCAGCTCATGTCGCGCAGTCGACGACACGTTTGGTCACATGTGCTGACTGTTCGTTATTGCAGGACATGTTTAGAGCCCGCATCGGGAACACCGCACGAATGGCCTGACGACATCACCAAGTGGCCAGTGAGTAGAGTATCGATCACCTGCTGCATCAGGTCATTGTATATTATATTATTATTAGTGGGAGGCAACGTGACGGGGCTCATGTCGGTTCTTTAGATTTGTACCAGGTATGACACAGGGAACCACACCAACCTGCCTCACATAGACTGTACCATCACGGGCCGGCCCTGCTGCATCGGAACCAAGGGCAGGTGGGGACGGGATCTATGCGAGCGACTCGCCTTTTATTTTTTTGAAATAAATTCAAATTCATATTTCCGATCTGCTTCCTGTCAGGTGTGAAATCACCTCCCGAGAATATTGCGACTTTATGAAGGGCTACTTTCACGAGGAGGCAACACTCTGCTCTCAAGTAAGACACTTTCTTCTATTTGCACACAAATGTGTTAATGACGGCTTGTTGTTGCTGTAATTGACGAATGTACTGCCTTGTTTACTTCCCGAATATCAAACTAAATTAGACAAAGTCATATTTAAGCTCATCCTGATTTAGATGATCACATTGTTGGTATGTGTCATATTTTTCATGATTGTGTTTCAGCGACACTGCGTGGTTTCTGTTCTTCTTCAGGTGCACTGCATGGATGATGTATGTGGACTGTTGCATTTCCTCAACCCAGAGATCCCAGATCAGTTTTACAGACTCTGGCTCTCGCTTTTTCTGCATGCTGGGTGAGTTCTGAAATAAAGCTGCTTCGTTCGGTTTTAGTAAAGGACACAGTGTCTGATGAAATATTAATTATATGTATATATAGTAGTTAACATGTAAATGTTAAACCAGCTGGGGTTAAACTTCCATGTGTCTTAAACCGCTTTAGAGCTGATTGTGAAGAGGAGCAGCGCTCCAGCTTCATGCTCTGTCCTGTGGGCAATTAAGCAAAGTGCCCTCGCTATACAAAGTCATTAAGCTTCAGCGAGATACAGAGTGATTGTGTTGATGGGCCGAGTCATCCCCGGGCAGCTATCGGGGGATTTGCGCAGAAGGCGTGCAGATTATCTTTATCTTCCCAGCACGTGTGGCTTTTCATCCACGTGCAACGTGCGACCCAGTCATCACACTGAACACCCATGAGCGCTTTGCACCCCCTCCCCCCAGGATCCTTCACTGCCTGGTCTCAGTGGCTTTCCAGATGACCATCCTGAGGGACCTGGAGAAGCTGGCAGGCTGGCTGCGCATCTCTATCATCTACATCCTCAGCGGCATCACCGGCAACCTGGCCTCCGCCATCTTCCTGCCCTACAGAGCAGAGGTGATCACGCGTAACATGCTCCCGATCTAACAATAACGCGGTCGCTCACACTTCCCCCGCTGCTGTCTCGGCCTCAGGTGGGTCCGGCCGGCTCCCAGTTCGGCATCCTGGCCTGTTTGTTCGTGGAGCTGTTTCAGAGCTGGCAGATCCTGGCGCTGCCCTGGAGGGCCTTCACCAAGCTGCTGTGCGTGGTGCTGTTCCTCTTCGCCTTCGGGCTGCTGCCCTGGATCGACAACTTCGCCCACATCTGCGGCTTCGTCTCCGGCTTCTTCCTGTCCTTCGCCTTCCTGCCCTACATCAGCTTCGGCCGCACCGACCTGTACCGCAAGCGCTGCCAGATCATCGCCTCGCTGCTGGTGTTCGTCGGCCTCTTCTCGGGCCTCGTGGTGCTCTTCTTCGTCTACCCCATCAAGTGCGAGTGGTGCGAGCTGCTCACCTGCATCCCGTTCACGGACAAGTTCTGCGAGAAGTACGACCTCAACGCTCACCTGCACTGAAGCGAGTGCGCGGACGGCGACGGCATCGGGTCGAGAGATGCGGACAGTCCGCATCTGCACTGCACCCCCTGTCGCCCCCTCTCTGTGGACCCTGACATGCTTGTGTTTTATTTTTCTCTGTCAGTATGAACACCTAAAGCCACTCATCAAAAGGACTTCCTTTCCCACCTCTCTCTCCACCATTGTCACTGTGTCTCTACCCCGTGAGTCGAAGGCACGGCCCGTCTGAACCTCATTAAAGCCCCTCGTACACGTGAGGCAGGACCTGGAGAAGCTGGTACAGAGAGAACAAATATCGTACTATATGTTCACACTCCACAGGTTTTATTATTCTTCAGGCAAGCTTCTACAAAAGCAGGGACAAAAATATCAAATATTGATACCTTTGGTGCCTTGTTGATAAATGTACCAACTACTGCCATATTTTTGTTACATTATGCTGAGCACTCGAATGTTTTCTGTGTTAATTGCTTCTCGAGGAGTGATTTGTTATTTCGAAGGCGGCAGTGTTTTAACTGCCTTTACCCACGTGTATAACTGAAGACAACAGTAAAGACGAATCGAAAAATGAAAAATGTCTGTCGATTTTCTTATAACAATAGTTTATTCACATTCAGCAACGAAGAAACAGCACATTTGCATGAGGCTTGGATTTATGCATTTTGATTACTTCTTTATTTACATTTTATATCTCCTTTATTCCAATGCAAATTGTGAGCTGTTGAACAAAACCTTTAGTAAATGGGAAGCAGCACTGACAATCCTGGCAATAGAAATAATCATTCAATAATATGCTAAATGATTAATTACAAAGCTACAGGTTGGGTGTGTCCAATGACTTTAGTGGATTCAGTTAAGACCCGCTAACCAACGTGGAACCACCGCTGCACTGACCCTGTGTCTCCTGATAATCCCTTTGTGCAAAGAGTCCGGTTTAGAGTTGAGCGCGAGGAACAAGGGTGTCGGCCTACACGCCGCTGTTCCGCCGCGCGTACGCCTGCCCGCACAGCGTGTGCTCCATCTCCTGGAAGCGCATGGCGGACACGGCGATGGCCGACGGCCCCTTCTCCTTGAAGCCCGCCTTGAGGTAGAAGGGCACCAGGAAGTCCTCACAGATCAGCAGCGCCCGGCGGAGGCCCGGCACGCAGCGCAGGTACTGCAGGTACCGCCACAGGAGGATGGAGCCTTTGCCCTGGTAGCGGCAGTGCCTGTGCACCGACAGCACGTGGATGTGCACCGTGGGAGTGTCGGGGACGTGCCGCGTCATGGCCTCCTGTGGTGGAGGAGGAATGCATGGGTGAATGTGAATATGGAACGTGTCACTGTGCAGGATTCCTGCTCGATCACGCACCTGCGAGAGTCTCTCCTTGTCCCACCCGGTGCCAATGACGAAAGCCACCAGTTGGCCCTCCTCAAACCAGCCCAGCGACAGCTCAGGGCACTGGGCCAGGAAGGCGAGCACCTCCTCCAGGGTCAGAGGGCATTCTCCAGACACGGACACAAACGCTGTGTGGGTGGAGACGGCGCGTTTTAATCCATGACACTCAGATCGGACACTTCGCATGTTCAGACGCCCCACTCACACACACACTCACCTTCTCTCTCAATCTCGAACACGCTGATGGCGTCCTGTGGCGTGAGGTTCCTGAACTCGCTGGCGGGCAGCGTGTGCCGCCTCTGCCGCCGAGGGCTGAGCGCTCTGACGGGCGTCTTCAGAGAGAAGGGCTTGAGGAACGGGGAGCCGCTGACCTGCTGCGCCATGTTGCCCTCGACAACGCCACTTTTGCCTTTTCGCCAGAGGGAATTTCTTTAACTGCTTTTCGCGTGGTTTTGCAATTAGATGTTATAAATTTAAAACTACGATTGTGGTAAAACTAAGTCAAATCCTCTGCTGCCACTGTGCCTGCAAAGCAACTGACCTCAGAGGGAAAGACGCTGTCTCTCGTCCTGCCTCCTCCTCTTCCTTCTGATCTCTACTTTACAGTGGCCCTCTTAAAGTAGGATCGCTACTCTGTCTGTGCACGTGCCCCGAGTCTGCAAATCCCCCATCTTAAAGGCTAAGCATTGTCTTCAGGGTGTTTTTTCAGAGCCAAGGTGACAGGCAGTTACAGATGTACCCCCCGGACACATTTAGATAAATCTCCTATGAACTAAACTCGCAGCAACGAGCTGTTTATTTATGCAGGAAACCCCCGGGATGAGAATAGTTTCACACATGACACATACGTTGAGGTATGTGTTGTGGGCTGTGAGCGAGGCACAGCGTGACTGGATGTAGGTGTACACATGTGGTGGGAGATCCAGGGCATGTGGGCTGATTCATCTGTACTGAGTCAGAGGGAGATTTGTGTGGATTGTTGTTGAGATGATTTCATGCCCCAAAGAGGTTTATCACAGGCTAATCAAATGAGAGAGCACTGACTTTGTCCGGCCTGAGGTAAACATATTCCCACAGGCTTATACTGTTAACACTAATCTGCTGTCTGGCTTCTTTGTGCGTATTATGAATGATGTTATTTAGTTTAAGGAAGAATAAAAAAAAACAGCATCTTGGAAACACAAACTATTGTATGATGAGATTAACTTTATGGGTGCACTTTTTAACCTCCTCTGGTTAGAAGTGTCATAGAGCCTAATCTCCTTTACAGCATGTGAGCATGTGTACACGTATCCACAGAGTTTCTCAGTGTATTATGTTTTCGCAGACGAGCCCGTGGCTACAGTGGAACTGAGTCCTCGGTAAACTTTAAACGGCGTACACCGGTTGGTCGAGATAAGCAGGGAGCAGCAGTTAAACATTACAGCACAGGAATGTGGTTGTGTTTGAAATATGAAGCCTTTACATCCTGAAGTGATTGAATATCGTTTCATTCCGGATGAGAAGGTATGAATAACTTAAGTACTTCAAATTTTTGAGATCAAGGCTTTAATCTGAGGTAGATGCTCCTATGCCTGATCTGACGCTCATGAACTGAGATTTGCCTTCAGTGGTTAATCTGATTCTAGGAGTTGATAAAGCTGAAACATTAGTCACAGGCCTCAAAGGCAAAATATTAACAGACCATGACTTAAGTTTTTAAACTGTCAATGAGTCACACCTTGCATGCAATAAAAATTACAGTGAAACCAAACTCCACTGGTTTCATCGGCTGCTTCGCCAGCAGTTGGCAGCATCAACCTTTCCTGACCAACACCTGAAATTCAGAGAATATATTGAAATAGGGAAATGGATCACCTAATAATTATAAGATAATCACTCAGCAAATATTTGCCGAGACGCAATGTTTGTATGATTTTCTTTGAACTAAAAAAAGTCCGACAACAAGCGGCAGCTGAAGTAATCAATCTTTGTTCTTTATTGTTATACACATGCTGCTATACACACGAGGAGATACAGACCGATTTTACAGAGAGCCACTAACCACCTACTGTGGACTTATTGTCCTGGATACCAGGTCAATAGTGGTCAGAACGGGAACAGGAAGGCACAGTGTCAAGTTGAAATGGCACAGAAGAGGGAGAAAAGACAAAATAAGCACGACATGTCAAAGCAGCGAGGGATCTGAGCCTCTACGAACTCACATGCAAACGCTCGCCCGCTCATTAGAACGCTAAGGACTTTGCATCTACTGCATCGGATATGTTCCTTCCAATGAAATGTACATTTAGAATTAAAAGTTAATATTAAATACATAATAATACATGTCCATAACACAGTAAATGAACAGTTCAATTCAATATTGCTCAATAACAATAGCAAGATGAAGTTTGCGATAGAAAAAAAAACGACTGTACATCATCGTTAAAAGATCTTCTTACTTGCTGAAACTATCACAGGGTTTAGAAGAACACTAATGTCCAATGCAACAAGCAGGCAGCTATATCAACTCAAGGCACATAGACCTATATGCATGGTGCTACACATACAGGACCAACGTTGGTATAAAGGTCTTGCAGCCGGACAAACGCCGACCCACTCTTTTTTTTGTAGCTACGTCACATAAGCAGACACAGAAAGGAACGGCACAGGGAGCTGCCACATCTACGACGAGCACACTTGCGGTGCGATACGGAGTCAGCGCGTACGTAGCTGGAGCACAGTTGGACTTGTTGCAGGCGCGAGCTATCTTTGAGTTCAGCTGTTAGAAGATATGAATCTGTAGGTCTTAAATAATGTGCATATTAACTGAATGTACTCTCACTACTTCAGTATTAGGTTTTTGTTTATAGAATATGCAGGTTTACCATTTTGGAAAAAAACTACACAAGATTCTAATACAGTTATGATACATATACATACAGCATATCTTTTAAAAGAATAAAAAATGGGCATGTAGATGCTTAAGACTGTAGATAAATTCAACTAATCTCATGATGCTTATAAGGAATGGATTATGAACTGTGTTTTTGAGTGCAAAATCACTTCAGCCACTCATAACCTAAACCAACCTACCTGGGAAAAAAGTTAGACATAATAATGTATTTGACTGATAAATACAATATATACGTATATATAAAATCTTCTGCCTTTAGTGTCAAGCAAATTATTAGTTAATTTAAAGTAAGTGTGCTTAAAAAGGACAACCGTGACAGGCAGTGAAATATCTCTGGAATCCACATTACTAGACCACAACACACAACTGAACACCATCCGACTGTTAATGTTGATTTTGAAGCAGGGGAAACTCGCACCCTGTTTTTAAAAGGTCGGTCAGGTAAGGTACTGAGGGTTTTGCATAAGTCAAATTTCTTCACTAGAGAAAATAAAAACCACACTCATCCCTATGAATTTTGCTTTTGTGTCCATGGTTGGTTGGTCAGGGAAGCAGAAGACTCGGATGGGGATGTGAAAGGAACCTGGGGGCTGGGTGATCTTTTTAAAGCGTTGATCGGTTGTGATGATAGGAGGAACAGAGTCAGGGGTTGAAGTGCTCGTCTTCCATGTGAAGGCTGCTCGTGGCACACAGGAGAGGCTGACTAGAGCAGTTTGTGCTCTGGCTTTTCAGGCTTTCTGTTGACTCAGATGAGCCTGAGGAGGTAGAAACAGATAAGTTACAATGTGCATTCAATTCACAGAAGACATCAGCTGGACTTTTTTTGTGCTGCGATAGATCACACTGAAAATTGTCATGGGGATCAGGCTGGAACAGCAGAGGCCAAAACACAGAGACGGAGCAGACAGGAAAGCCTACATACCATCATTATTCCTCCATACCAATAGAGCAGGAATCAGGACCAAGAGCTGAGAGTCAGGACCCAAAGCGAGGCAACATGACAGGTAACAGGAGAGGAGTGTTAGGAGTGGAAACAGAAAGATGCATAACAGCAGACAGGTTAGATGCAAAGCACAGTGAAACAAAGCACTAAAGTCTTGGACTAAGAAAAGAGGCTAGCTAGTGTATCAGGATAGACGTTTATTTGTCAATTTTGTAATAGTCTGATATTTGCCTCACCTGGCAGAGACAGGTCGCCCTGTGGATCACTCTCTGTCTTGGTCAAGCTGCTGTGCTCACTGACACAGTCCTGCAGAATATCTCCTCCAGAATTCAGCCTGTCCTCTGAATCACGCAGGACATCAACAGTGTCAATGTCAGTCAACTCCACTACAGTTTACCAGGAGCCAAATGAGATCACTCACCATAATCTGGTGACAGAGACTCTGCCGCATCTTCGGTTGCTGTGGCCTGGAAGGAAAAAGTTAAGATTAACTTGCAATAGATGATGGCGTTTTATTGGCATGTGGTGATGTAATCACTGTCTTACATCTGTGGGGGCGGGGCTGCTGGATAGCAAGGTGTGAGGCTGAGCATCAGACATTTCAGATAGCTTCTCTTCATCTTCCTCCTGGATGGGAGAGGATGGCGATCTAAGGGTGCTAGAGTGTGGGGTGAAGCAAAACAATAATGAGCTTAAAACCCTGAAGAAACCTAGGTCACGACTAAACTGTTTGCCACTACCTATCAGGTGACTTGCTGACTTTGCCTTTCTGCAGACTCCCATCACTTAAATGCTCCGGGGAGCTCAGCTGCCTGCTTTCACCTCCCAGACCTCCTGAGAAGTTGATTTCATCATACAGAGGGGCAGACGGGATGACGGGAGACACTGAACGCAGACCATTTAGAGCCTCCAACAGCGAAATGGGTTCGAATCCAGGAGGAACCGAGTCTGAGCTCTGCAATAAGGTGGACACATCGTGAGCAGGCGTCTTTAGCAAAGAGAGATACAAACGCTCACAAGCAACACTTGTTTGGACTTTTAACAGGCTCAGTGCTATGAGACTTACAGAGTGCTCGTCATGGTCCATAGTCTGAGCCAGAACAGGGCTGAAAGACACAGGAGAAAGAGCTCCAGGCTTTTTCCTCACAGCTCTGATCTGCAGTAGGGCCCTGAAGGCTGAACAGTGGAAAACAGGTCAAAGAACAGGTAAAAAAAAAAAAAACAGGTCAAATTAAGCAATTTTGCTTTAAAGCACTTTCATATTTCTGTTACATATAATGTACAAGACTCAACAACAAGCAGAATTAGGTGGGAAATGGTAGCGTTTCTTACGCAGCCTGCAGATTGGACAGTTGTTGGCCTGGTAACGAAGGGTGTCTGCGCAGGAGTTGCAGAGACACAGGTGTCTGCAGGGCAGGATGAGTGTGTCTCGCAAGTCAGACAAACAGACAACACATTCGTTGCTGTTGTCACTGTTCTCATCATCAGATGGCTAGAGAAATGATTAAACCAGTAAATCATAAGCCGTTCAAGCAGAATGTGGCTGAACATTTGCATTTATGGTACTGTGTTGTGTAAGTTATCAATTGACTGAAACCTTTGTTTCTTGGTTGTTTTTGTTTTCGATGCCATAGATCTCCTGTAAGAGGTAGCTCACACGGTCCACCTTAAAAAATATAGTCAGATTATAGATACATCAGGATAATGAGTGACATATTAATTAATGTAAAAATCACGAGTTCTGAGATCAAATATGCTGCACTTCCAACTTCAAAAATTTCCTTAATAATTAATTAGGTCAATAATAAATGACATAATCTTACAATCTGTTTCTGCTTCAGGGGCTTGACAGAGAAACTGCCATCAACATGCTGGAGGTGAAAGAAAAAGAGATGTTTTAGTGCACGAATAAAATAATAAAAAAAGATTAAATAATTTTGATTTTGATACATACTCTCTCAAAAGCAGCCAAAAGTACATGAGCATGTCCAAGGCAATCTTTGGCAAAAAAAAACAGAACACAAACACACAGCATGTGATGACAAAGTGTTTTATGGCGACAGTTTAGCTGTTAAACTAAATTCCCATTACTGTTAGTGCTGCCTTTGTGACCTACCGTCCCCTTCATCAACCACGGCTTGGATAACCATGGGAAACACTCCTCGGTCAAGGTCAAAGTTCAGCTTCAAAAGAGAAAAATAAAGTTTGTTGAGTGAGCAATGTGTGAAAAGAAGGAGTAGATGTATCCATTAATGTAATAAATCAAAAACTGTAATGATGCTTCGATGTAGATGTTTTCTACTTCATTACCCACTTTAGACATTTAAACACCGATGTTATTGTTGTGTTTTGATGTGACCTAGTAAGAAACGAATTGCTGCAGGTACTCACGTCCTCCTCTTTCCACTCGCTGAAGTCTATTTTGAAAGATGGCATTGAGAACTGCTGGCTCACACCACGTTTGTAATGCACAGTTTCAGAGACCATGGATGGATCCTTTGGGCTGTACCTGCACACAATCCAATTTGTCACAGAGAAAACTATCAGGGTGCAGGATTAAGAAAAGAGTTCTGACCTAGCACAAGTCTGGCATTCCATTACATAAGAGATGCTATATTCCAGCAGCATAACAGTAAAAAAAAAAAATCAAGCTTTAAATATTTCATTGGCTTCTTTGTGTGTCTGTCGAAAACCCACAATAACAAATTACAAAGGCAAAACAAATAACCTTTTTGATTCAAAAGAATTTGACGATCTCCCAGACAGATTATAACCCAATAACCTCAGCACTGACTGGGACTTTCATCTTTTTCTAAATCTTATCTGTAGTATCCATGGTGACTGGTGGTTGCTAAGGACCCATCGTGTCTTTTCTAGTCGTCGTGTTCCAACACTTCTATAGAATGCAGGGAAAATGTGCTTAGTATGTGTTTTAATCTGTATCTTAAACGTTAGATAATTTGTTTATATGGTCCTGGTAGGATACATGCATAAATTTGCATTTAATTTGACAGATATATTAATAAATATTCTATAAGACATTGAGCCTTATGCAAATACAGTTCAGTTCTATCATGGAATCCTTACACTGCCATGCCGTTGGAGAACTCTTCAAATGCCTGACAGTAGAGGGTGATGGCCACGCGAGCGTCAGCGTCGAAAGTGAACTCCACGCCGTACTGAACCTTTGGCTTTCCACCTTCCTCCACTGGTGTGTCAGAGTCATCTTTATACCTACGATCGAGAGGCTTGATGAGCATTTACTTCTCTCCTTTTCATTAAACAATGCTTCCCTGTAATGACAAAATACTGCTTTGATATCCATACCTGACCAAACGCAAAGAGTCCTTTCGAATGTTAACCAGGCTCCTCAAGGTTTTCACAGGCTCATGAGGTGCAGGTGTCACATATGGAAACTAAACAAATTAAACAGTATATAAATGGTTATATTGATTTTTATTATGTTAATTGCCTGCAGTAGTCACAGTAGTTTTAAATCTGTGTTAACCAGTATATATACTGAATTCTATTGAAGTTTTCACCTGCACTGGTCTGTTTCCGAGAAAATTCAGGTCCATGTTTTCGCCAAAAAGGTATCCCTCAGGGTGTGGAGTGTCAAATTTTTCTCCCCCCATGAAGAAGTGGCTGGCAAAATAATTCCCTGGAGGAAAGAATGAATGGTTAGAGGTAGGGAAGGATTCATATTATTGACAAAGTACATTTCCAAACTTGATCCTTTAATTCAGTTGCACTGTGAACTACATATTTTACGAGCAGTGACGTCGAATGATCGGGTACAGAAATGATACTATTCAGCTACAAAGCACAGAAATACACCACTCAGTTGTCTTGAGCGTTTAATGGCGTTCGTTGTCAATATTTAACTTCGTTAACTTCATGCGAAAAACACCTTTGTTACAATAACAAACTTGTTTTAACCTTACAACCTACAGCAGTAAAATTCCGATACATTTTGATTATGAAATGCAAGTATACTAATTACGCTACATATCCTGTTGGAAAAAGATAAATAAGTGTCATGGTTATATTTTGTGTCTCTTTCGTGTATTTAGGGTCTCTCTCTCTCTGTTTTATTTATAACATCTAGTCTTTCAACGAGAAGGTTAAAAGGTATTTATACGCCTTCATACGTGTTTCTACTCCATTATCTACGATTTGTTGTTGACGACAACCCCACTGACTTGGGAGTGCTCGTTTTAAGGCTTCCTCCGTGTTTCTGTGAAATCAGAATCCAGTCAACGCGCCGATCACTCACCAGATTTGGGTGGAAATCGATAGGCCGAGTTAGCCTGGATATCGATGTCCTCCACTCCAGCGATCCTGCGGCTCAGGATGGATCCCATCTTTCTCTGCTGGATGGCCGACGTTCGCTAGCTACAGTTAGCTGGCAGCTAACAACGCGACAGCAGCAGGTTGGCTTTCACGTCAGCGTACGCTAGCGCCCAAACAAGGACAACATCAGTCAAAAGGAAACGTTTTCACCGAGGCTGATTTACCATTTTATAGATCCAGTTAATCGGGGCGACTGTCCTGCAAATACTACCAGGAAACAAACAGCGACGAGCTGTTGTTGTGCCAAAGCTGTGCTAGCGTAGCAGGGAGTCAATCTGATTGGCTCCTGCTTCTTCTTCTTTGTTTTTTCTGGCGATTGGCAAACAACTATTTTGTGCATTACCGCCACCTTCTAAGTTGGAGTGTTTTTAAAAGCCACTTGCCTGTGCTCTCCAGTATGTGTAAGTGTGTCTTACTGGTCCCTTATCTGCTTCTTCCTGTGCCTCTCGGACGTTCATTCGAATTCTATAAAACCTTTCTTTCCTCCTCTTAGTGCTTCTGCCATTTCCCCTCAACCTTCACTATTATAATTTTGGTTCTAATGAAATTCACTTTAGGATAGGATGACTTTATTAATGCCACAATGGGGAAAATTCTGTTTTCAACAGCAATTTGACAGGAAAAAAAAGGTAAACAACAACGAAAAAACAATTTTGCCAAAAACAATCAAGAGTTATACTTGTTCATACTTGCACTAAGTAATGGTTGTATATACAGTATTATTTAAACAGTAAGTTACATGTAAACAGAAAGACTGCGCAATTGCGCAAGAGGCATCAAGTAAAGAATCAAAGAAAAAAATTCACATATTCTCAAAAAACAATAATGAAAGCTGGCTTTTTGAACCAGCTTGTTGAGTCTCTTCCTACAGGACTACTGAGGTCACCACAGTGTGATAGAAAGTTCCTTAGCAGCTGTCTGCACAAACCAAAGGACCTTAGTCTCCTCACCAGGTGGAGGCGACTCTGGCCCTTTTATACAGAGCGTCTGTGTAGTTTGACCAGTCCAGTTTATTGTCGCGGTGACTGGATATAGATAGATAGATTATAGATTTTATTTTATTAGTTTGACGGTCTACTTCCTGTGTAGCAGATGAGGGAAGTTGGTTGAGATGACAGAAAGCTAACTAACACAAAGTAATTTGCAACAATTTCATTCGATTCCACACTAGCAACCCCTCTGAAGGAGTCACAGGGTGTGTTTGCTTCGTATATTGAACGTTTTTTGATATTATTGTATGTCTTTGTAGTCTGATTGTGAGGTAATTTGTGTAGCTCACATAATGGTGGGTATAAATGATTCAAACGGCTCATAAGAAATAAAAACCACCAAAATCACAAGTAAACTCTCATCCTTGCTGGAGGAATGCTACATTTTGTTTCAGGTAATTGTCTAGTTTCCTGCTGTTCAGTGATTTTGTGTTTTTCCAAATTATTAGTCCCTGCTGTGTGCAGCATTTTTTGTTGCAAATTCTCTCGTGTCTTTGCAAAAAAAAAAAAAACAAGAAAGAAGAAATTCTTAATAACCCAGATTCAGGCTCAGGTGGAGGAGAGAGAACAGCAGCGTGTTATTGATGTGACACAGTCTGATCAAAAGAATCACACTGAACCATGGAGCTTGTATAGAATAACTTCAGCTTACTGCTTGTCTTGTCTAATAAATGTTGAAGCGCTTCCAGAAGAGAAGCTTTAGCAGCATTTTGTGTAACGTCACATGATGTGAGCTGTGAATCTTTATCTGCACTGCACTCTTGGCCTTTCTGTCTGTGTCTCGTTGGAGTTTCTTTATGAGTCAATTCCTCTGTAAACAGCTTCGAGTCCTTGTGCATGTGGCGCCCTCTGCTGGCAATAAGCAGTCATGACACTACATGGCCAGAGACTGGGCCTCAGTTTCCCCAGACATGAATCCATCCTTCACATTCACAAACTGGATGTATGTGTGTGTTTGTTCCTCCGTTCTACGAGAAACTTTGTTAAGTGGTTATTTTAATTTAGAATTGTTCAGATTCAGAAGTAAAAATAAATTTTCTCGACTTATTTCAGTACTTTAAGTACTTTGGACTTTTACTTAAGTATTGAGTTTGTGTTGTTCTGCTGTTGAAGAGTAAAACACACATTTGGCCTATAAATGTTTTTATTAGCTTTTCTTTATGCCCATTAAATGTCTTCTATCAAACTTGATTAGAATGACTTTTGTCATGCATCAGGTACAGACCACTGTAGTAGCTAATTTTTGCAACATAGCAAGCATATATATTATCAGTCTATCGCCAGCGGATGCCGAGCAGGTGGCGGCTCACAGCCCACATCTTTATCATCATCTCAGCTTGTGCTGCAAGGTGCCGTAAGATTAAGTCTATGTAAAAAGAGGAAGGACACGCAGCATCTAACGTTACAAAGAGAGACTTTACATGATAGATAGATAGATAGATAGATAGATAGATAGATAGATAGATAGACAGACAGACAGACAGACAGACAGACAGACAGACAGACAGACAGACAGACAGACAGATATTATTATAATATAAATCTCAAGTTAGATTGTGTATAAGTGCAATGTTTTTATAACCCCCCCCCCTAACTAAACTATCTTTTTTATATTTAAAATAAAAACGTATGTATAAAATATAAAATCTACATTTGTTTAATGACTGCTACATTTCAAAAATAAGACCGTTCTCATTAATGCGTTAATTGACGCGCTAAATCATGAAGGTTGTGGTTATTTCAGTCCAGTGAAGTGACGCTCGGTGCCAGAATAAGCAGCTCCGCGTGTCGAACGTAAACGCTGCGGCTGAGCGGCGTCGTTCCGTCCGAGCGGATGTTGACTGCGGCGACGGCGCAGAGCTGCTAACGTCAAACTTCGGTCAGACCACGGTCAACCTGCGTTTCAGCTGTTTTCTCTACCAGGTAAATGTGTTTGTCCCCGCGGTGACAGCTCGTTACACTTACGAGCAGAGGTTTGATTGTTACGAAGACGTAGAGACGCGAGGTGGAAGTGCCTGGTTTTATCGTTAACCTTTAATCTCGTGTGAGAATGGCGGCGCTTTGCTAGCGAGCTAACGGCAGATGTCAACACTGCCCAGCTTTAGCTCAGCTCCGGCGGAACAGACGAAGCCTTTCTTTCTGCTTTTATGACAGAACGCCGCTGACATCGTTCCTCGGTTTGTTTATTGAGACAGGTTATCTTCGTTTTATGAGGACTTCTAGTTGACTTGCAAATGAACGCTCGTTAGCTCCAGTAGCGTAATGTTAGCATCCACTGAATGTTGTTGTCGTTAGCTACCGTTTATCTAACAGTCACGTATGCGCTTGCCATAATAAACACAGCAGTGATAAATATGTGAAGTGTCTTCACGATGTATCAGTGTTTACTTTCACTGGGCGCAATTGCGTAACTGAGATATTCGGGGTTAGAGGTGGAAGTAGGTTTGAGCTGGATTATCTGGGAAAGGATTAAAAACATCAGCTAGCTAACTGTTAGCCGAGAAGCGTCTACGCGCTCCTGCAGGACCGATCAGTGACTCGATGTAAACTTTAATCAGGTTTAATTATTTTCCAACTGAGGTCCACACAAAATATTTACTAGTGCGTGTAGTTTAAACGAGCTGGGAGCAACGAGGGAAGACTCTGACGTTTGATTTTTACTGTTATTAAAGGTATTAATTTGAAATCTCTAAACTCTGTCACCTGTGTAGTCAAATGTTGATCCTTCGATTCAGGTGAAGTCTTTATTTGTCCTGTAGAATCGCGTTCAATCTGTGCTGTCTGTCCTGTTAAGCACTTTTTAAATGAATTTGTTAATATTTGCAGTTAGCAGTAGTTGTCAAGGGCCTTGAACAGTCAAATACATAATGCTACGTTGTTATGCTATGGGACCACATTTTGAGATAATTCATATGTAGTTGTACAGTATTTTACCTACCTAAATTCACTTTGAGCATCAGATTTTCCTCCAGTTCTTGTTGGAACATTTTCTACTTTGGGAGAACCACAGCACTTTGAACTTTGCCTGTTTTTTTAATCCCACAGAGTCAACAGGAGAGCAGTGGGACCAGCTCAGTGTTCAACCCTTCTCCCTGTACAGAAATCCGTCCAGCATGTCCAATGATCCTCCTCCCCCGTACCCTGGAGGTCCCAGTGCCCCCCTTATTGAGGAAAAGCATGGACAACCTGGTAAGACGGCTCAGCGTGAAGGATTGGGGAAAGTGTTACTGACAAATCATTGGGAATGTCACCATGGAAACTGGAAAACAATGTGTGATTCATTTGTCACAAAGCCTTCATAAAAAAACAAAAGAATCCTGAGTGCAGTGTGACATTCAGGGAATTGACGGTTCAAACTGATGAGGGGGAGGCTGGTTTCATGCTAATTATGAAACTGAAACGCAACGTCCAGATACTCAGGTCAGCTGTGATCTTTGTAATTGGCTCCAGTGACATCGGCAGGTATCTGGTAACAGCTTAAATAGATCTAAACTACATCAGACATTAATACCATTAATTAGTTGGCCACTCAAACGGATATCTCAAACGGATATTCATACTGTAATCCTCTTTGTGGAGAATGTTGACACTTGTGTAACAAGTCTTCTGTGAGTTGTTGTTTGTTACTTACATTACCCTAAAATTAGAAAGAGAAAGTGGAAGTTAAATGGCCACTGGACTGAAAGCAGTCAGTCGAAAAAAGTGAGTTTTGTGGCTTAATTCAAATTTAACATGAAAACATTTTTTAAATGTTTCTATTTAACTATAAAATATATCTTTAAGTTGAATACAATGTGATCTAGAAAAAAAAGCAATGAAAGCAGTTGCTTTAATTCTTCCTTTGATATGTGTTTTTTCATTTCAGAAGCTGTCCCTATAAGAACTGGTCCCCCCCAGGGGCAGCCCTTGCCTCCAGATTATGGTCCTCCACCTTATGAAGCCCCACATCCAGGCTTCCTTCCCCCGCATGTCCCTGGGGAAGGGCCCATGCCCATGCCCATGACCATGCCACCACCCCCACAAGGTGCTTTACATAGCCTACATACTTTACATTGCTGTAAATGCAAAGCATCAGACAAACTGACACAATGTGGCTTGGTTCAGCTTCACCACCCACTTGTTAATTTGTCTTGTTTTCAGTTGTTTTTAATAGAAGCCATGGGTTGGTTGCTGTAAGAGCGTCACAGCAAGTCGCTCAACGTGTTGCTTTATAAACATGCATCTAAACTTAACTCTGTTTCTAGGTGGCCACTACCCTCCCCCACCCGGTCACTTTCCTCACCCCATGCCAGGACAGATGGGCCCTGGTCCCAGTCATTTTGTCCACATGGGTGGTCACACAGCGACCGTCCTGGCTCCTCCAGGAGCAGCCACCACTGTAACTGTGCTGCAGGGGGAAATGTTCCAGACCTCGCCGGTGCAGACTGTGTGTCCACATTGTCAGCAGGCAATCATCACCCGCATCTCTCACGATATTGGCCTCATGAACACACTCTTCTGCCTCTTCTGCTTCTTTGTAGGGTAAGTAGTTAAAACTAAAGTATCAGTTTCAGAAGTGTTAATTGTGTTTTCAAATAAGAACTTGTGTATAAAGCAAGTAGCTGTTATATAAATGACATCAAACTCATGATTGATGCAAGGTTTGTTTATTATGTAACACATATTAGATTACGTATTGACTGTACAGCTCTAACTGATGATAATTCAATATAATTTGCAAGGACAGCAGCCCAAATTCAAATCTGTGTACTCTGTGTGCACATATACATGTCCTATCAGATGTGTCCTCCTAATAATAAATGTCTTAGATGTTCCTGTTTTCTTTTGACTCGATATGGGAAAGGATGTTTGAGATTAAATAATAATAAATTAAAAACAGCAGCACCATAATTTAAAAAAAATCTTAAAATAATCTCTGTGAAAAAGGGGTCAGTTTACATGAATGACTTCCCAGAAACCTGTTAATATGCAAAGCAAGTGCACCTGGTCATGGTGCCTGACGCATGCAAACCAAAAGAAGTTGCTGTTGATTTTATCCTATCTTTCTTGTTAACTTCCATATTTTTCAGTAGGCTTATGCTGACACATTCTTTAACTAACCTTTGCATGTCCAGTCAAAAACAATCCACTGAAACACCTGCTTCATTGTTTCTTGTTACTGAGTGTATTAAACCATGTACAGACATTTGGCTTGACAGTATAATATATTGTCTGTTGTCTGTTGCTCTTACTCAGGTGTGATCTTGGCTGCTGCTTGATTCCCTGCCTAATTGATGACCTGAAGGATGTGACACACACTTGCCCATACTGTAAGGGCTACATTTACACATACAAGCGTATATGCTAACCACGGACAGTTGTATGCCACAGAACAACGTACACAACCCCACAGCGCCTCCTGCTGATAGTCACAGGCTTTGTTCCTTATTTTTGTCGCGTAGCCCCTCTCAAATTATAAGTGCAGTTTTCTTGTTAGTTCACACTTACTGTATATATCTTTCTGCAGAATTCTTTCATGTGTGTACTGTATATATGCATTTAAAATGTACAGATTTCTCACTGAACTATTGCTGGTGTGCAGCGCTTTAGAGGCACAGTACGCATAGGCAGCAGATGAGGTGCACCTGATCCTGTATAGACAAACTCAGCAAGAGAATACTGTGAAAATTGTCACTTTATTTGGACTTAATCTGTGAATCCTGATCAGAAGCCAAACATGCTGAGATGGCATGGTGTTTTTTTTCTTATTTATTTTAAAGATTTCATCTATTGTTTTGACAAGTTCATATGGAGAACTGTGACTTTCTTTGTCTTCTTTTAACAGAACTAGTTTTATCCTTTTATCATTAACCCTTGTTGAATGTAAGCAAAATAGCTAACTGTTCTCATTAGCTTGTTTGGGAAGGATCAATGTTACTTGCTACAGTACATCTATTACTCTTCTAAGCTTCAGTCACAGACTGAGCAATTTACAGATGCACTGATGTTACCCATCACTTCCCTCTGTCTGCAATGCACTTAATTAAAGAGAAATTAAAGAATTTGCACTTCAAGTTAAAACCCAAAATATCCCTCTGGACCTTATTAATTGGTCAACATTAACCTCTCAATCACGTGAAAGTGGGGAAAAAAGATGTCATTTATAATCTCATTTGAGATTAAAAGCATTTAATTTTGATCTTTACTGGGTGAATTCCACCCTTTGTCCACTTCTATATAGTGTAGTTTAATTAAAGTAAAAAACAGACACTTTGTTACTGAAGAGCCTGCATGACATCTCCCTGACCTGAGGCTCAGTCTGAAACACTGCCTCACTTTGTTTTCACAAATACCGCTGACTGATAGTGACAGTTTGCAGGAAGCTCCTGTAAACAAAGGCCAAACACTGGCACTACCGTAATCACATGACACCTTTTACATGTAACCCTTAAAATACGGCATTAGCCTGTTAAGATTACCTGCATTGCTCAGATGCATGCCAAATAGAAAAAAAACTCGTCTTTTTAAACCAGTTCAGCAATTAGAAAAGTAGTAATCTCTGCTAAGAATAAGCTTTAAATAAATGGCAGTAATTCTGCTGGGATTAGTGCTAATTAAATGAGCATTGTTCCACCGCAGCATGCTCCATCTCTCATTCAGTCTCAGTGCAGTTTACCTGTATGAGCCACACATTAAAATAAGCAAGTCTTACATGCTAGTATTTGACTTTATGTAAGTTAGATTCTTTGTTGAGGTCAGTTATGTGAAAAAGGGTCATTTGACTTGAAGGAACTGCATTTAACCTGTCATGAAGTACAGTATGCCATTGTTGTGGATTATGCTGGTGTGCATCACTCTCTAAATGTCTGTGATATGTATAACTGTTAAGTCAGAAGTTGTTTGACTGTTGTATACAGGTACTATTTTATCAATAAAAATTAACAGTTTTCATTGAAATTTATTTTACTGTGCATGGGAAGTGATTACTTCATGGAAACGTCTGAAAAATTATGCAATCTTGAAATCATCAAAAGAATCTACAACATCCACCAGAGCCTTAGCAATAAATAAAAGGTTGAGTATTTTGAGACAAGGGACCAACTCAAGGTCCCCTGAGCTTTAACTACAACTGCATTAGTCTCTCCATCGATGTCCACATTGGGCATTGCAGCATTTGTAGAAAGTAGTCATTGGTTCATCTGCTGATCTGGTCTGAATCTGCATGAAATACGCCCGAGGATGTTCACACTTGGGACATGTTTCTGTAAATGGACACAAATGGAAAGTCCCCGTCTGGAGTCAGAACTGATAACAGACATTCAAGTTTTGGTTATTATATAACCGACGTTACATAAACATCAATAGCACTGTAGCTGTAAAAACCCATCTCTGTTATTCAATAGAGTTTGCGAATGCAACAGTGTCCAGATTCAACTTTGTGTATGTCCTGCATTTTGTTTAACTTATTAAATTGCTAGACAAGTTTACGGTAAAGGTTTTTGTCATATATAACACGTCTTCTCATTGTTGACACTTTACTAGAAAGTAAAACTTCTGTACAAAATGTACAGAAGCTCGGATGATAAATACATACTGCAAACTGTTCCCACACACTAGTGTGTTAAGTGAAATAAAAATTGTGTTGCATAGGAAAATCTCTAAATTGTCATAAATCTAACAGAGTGTATTAAGGATAGTTTAAACTTACAAATAATTATGTGGAATCATGTTTTTGTCTGTCTGATTAAATATGAACAAATTATAGCCACTGTTTGGTAAAATTAATTAGCCAGTCAGACAATCATCAGTCAATTTACAATAGCAAGACTGTATAATAAGTCTGGCTATGAAATGCTTTCACTTCCATGTGGCCTTATGAGGCTTCTCATTAACATACAGCCTAGATTATTTAACTAACAAATCAACCATAATGTAACGCATACGTTTACCTTTGTTTTTTCCTCATGAAATGTGATCTGCTCGTCACAAAAGTTATAGATTATTGCTGGATCTGTGCATCTTTGTGTCCTTGTAGCTGAACAAGTTTGCACACCTGGTCTCTTTTTTGTATCTGTGCTTTAGTGCAACTGTACAGCACAAGTGCGCTGAAAGCTAAGCACACTTTACATGATGATTTTCTTATATATAGTATTCATTGAAGCGCAGCTGGAGACAGTTTGAACTAAGACGTACACAACAGAGACTTTAGTGTTAATTGCCACATACCAGCAGTCGAATCCACGTTTTCCCAGGCTGCAGAACCACCCAGAACGTCATCCACCTCTTTCAACTTAGGATACTTCCTGTTATTTACCTGTTCAGGAAAACACGTGTCAAACTCCAAAGAAATCAGTCATATGTGAAACTAGTAAACAAAAACCAAAGTGCCATAGTGCTACTCACCTTTCTTGTGATGTTATGTACGTACGGACATGTGTTACAGGCGAATCTCATGCACTTCTGTCCTTCCTCAACAATTAAAACATTTCCACATGTTGGACAGAAAAGAAGCATATTCGCCAATAAATGTATGCACTTATGGTTTTGAATTAAAACAAAAAACACGACGTAAGTGCACTGTTTTACACAGGCTGCCTTTTTCTTGCTATAAACAACTTGACCATGTGAAGCGGAAACACAGCTGATGAAACAAGGCGCTTCATTTTCTAGAGTCCGGTGAGAAACAAAACATGAAATAAGACCATTTAGTCTATTTAATATCTATTTAAGCAACCACACATATCAAAACACTGTAGGTGTTAAATAGTGGTTATTGTCTCCATGTTTAGTGTATAAAGCCGATGTTAAGCGCTCTCTGGATTTATTTGCACCAGGAGGAACGTTGGACAACACGCTACGCTGTCCTTCCGGAATACAATCTAAACCGAACGCATTATTTACTGTGATTTCACGCCGCGAAATACTTTTTAGATAAACCTACGTTGACGTTTGTGTCTAGTGTTGTATTGTTTTGTCTTATACCTACAATTATACACAGACTTAACTCCACCGATCGGATCAACCGAGGCTGCCGTTAGTTGATTGACTGCGGTGTCTGCAGATGGAGGAGCAGGATCAGGACGCTGCTGGAGAAGAAGACACTGAGAAGTATGAACAAGAGGAGGAGGAGGAGAACCTGAAAGCGATGGCAGCTGCAGAGGTAGAGGAGGAAGACGAGGAGGCGCTTCCTCACTCAGAGATCCTGGACATTTTCGAAGAGGGACTTGCTCGACTCGTACAGGACCCTTTACTTTGTGATCTACCAATCCAGGTCTTGTGTGTATCTTATACGTACTGCACATACAGAACAAAACGCACGTTTAATTGAATATATATTCTACAGTCAGAGTAAAATATTGTGCTATCATTACATATTCATTATTTTCACTACACATGCATTATCATATGCTTCACGTTTTAGAAGTGCCAGTGCTATACAAATGAGTGACTATCAATAATATTAATTGTTGATAATTGAGCATCTGACTTTGTTTTCTAGGTGACTTTGGAGGAGGTGAATTCCCAGATTGCTCTGGAGTATGGCCAGGCGATGACCGTCAGGGTTTTGAAGGCTGATGGTGAAATAATGCGTAAGAGAGATGTTTACAAAACACGTTGCATCTATGCTTGTCTTTGTCTTTAACAGGTACAAATGTTTCTCCTTAAGCCATAGTGGTGGTGCAAAATGCTACTGTCCTTGACCTGAAAAAGGCCATTTGCAGATTCATGGAGCTGAAGCAACAACGAGAAGGAGGAGTGAAACATATTAGCTGGTAAACACGTGCATGACACACACATGCAAGTTAAAAAATATTTATATAATTATGTTACAATATTATGCCATAATAAGAATCTGATTGCTTTCTTTTTTCACAGGAGATATGTTTGGAGATGTTATCATTTAGTATTTCAAGGGGAAAAGCTTGACGATGACAAGATGAGGCTTAAAGAGTGGGTATATATTGATAGATAAATATTAAACCTAATTTTAATTTGGTTATAACAGTTGAGTTTTTTGTGTGTTTATGTTTGTAGCTATGGGATCAGGAACAAAGATGAAGTAACTTTCATGAAGAGACTGAGGAAAAAGTGATGTCAGACAAAAACATTTCCTGGAGCTACCACTTGAAATTTAATTTTTGTATTGCTGTGTCTGTGGGAAAATAATAAAATTTATATCTACAGTGTTTAATTTCATATAAGTGATTGTGTGCGCATGCGTGTGTGTTTTTTTTGGTGGCAGCGTCCAGTTGTAAACACAACCTACTTACTGTACTGACGCCCTGTTTCCTGGTAGATTGAACACAGCACACCTTGTTAACCTAGTTTGAATGTTCTCTGAGCAGGAAACACTGGAGTTGAACCAGGGAAAGAGGTAACACCTTTTGCTTTTATTGCTTTAAAATAGTTCTATTAACATCACACTGTGCTTTACCCTTTACCGCTTGATGATACATGAGTAACATGTATCATCAAGCGGTAAAGGGTAAAGTGATGTTATAACTTCAGTCTAGTAAAGAGAACAGTACAGTT
Source organism: Betta splendens (assembly GCF_900634795.4). Taxonomy (NCBI): domain Eukaryota; kingdom Metazoa; phylum Chordata; class Actinopteri; order Anabantiformes; family Osphronemidae; genus Betta; species Betta splendens. The sequence continues at coordinate 7,662,993 of NC_040888.2, forward strand.
ACTCTTCACTTGAGATTTGTGATGTGCAAGTGCTACTTATCTGCAGAGCTTGAAAACGTTTGGTCTTTGCAGCCTTTATGTGATGATAAACCTAATATTGTAAACGTGTCCAAAGCTTGCGATGAGCAGTGAGAAATCATATTTGATTCTGTCAAAGTTTAATGGTACTTTGTAGCTGCATATAACCAATGACCTGTGTTGTACAATTCAGACATGAAGTTAACTTACAGACGCTTTAAAAATAAATACATTAAACATGCCTATCATTTATACATTAACTGAACTATTTGGTGTCCCACCCTCCTGGTTCATATTTTAGTAGGGAGATAATATGCAAACATTTCTCTCAAAGTGTTTTCCATGTTAACAAATTTTATGATCAGGGCAGGTTTGCAGCGTTATATTGAGTGTGTTTAATACTGTAACTGTGTGTTTTTATTAAGAGGTTCAAGAAACTAATCAAAATATGCTAATAAGTGAATTATTAGTTGTCATCACAGTAACTGATATCTGATGTTTGAATCTAAACACAGTGTCAGTATAATGAAATTCCATCATTGTATATTTCAAAGCTGGACTTTATTATAAAAGGAAACCACCTTGTAAAAAATGTGGTCACATAAACAGTTGACATTTATCATCTCCATTCTATATACACATGCTACTTACATTTGTTCTAATTTACAGAACATCTTGATTCCAAACAAACAGAGTCGTAAACAGACAGAAGCGTATGGTGTCTGAGTTACATACAACCCCTTTCAGCGTTCGCCATGACTTCTCCAGACGGCAATCCGGAGACAGCGTCCATGGAGTTTAAACAGCTGTCGCTCAGACGGCAGCAGCTCCTGGAGAGGAAAAAAATCCTTTGCATATTTCAGGAACTGAGGAATCGCACTGAGTCTGGACAAACAGGTGAACATTTCGCACCAACAACGAGGCGCATGTGAACAATAAAGCTACTGCATTGTGATGCAACAAACGCTATTCCTTCATGTGTCAAGTGGGATATTGTGATCTTTCCAGTGGAAGCTAAAAACAATCAAATTGAGATAGCGCACATTGATGACAAGCTGAAGGAGCTGAGTGAAATGAAAGCGGAGCTCCAGAATTCCGTCCTCGCTAAAAACACAGACAGCACCAGACGTGAGTCCAGACATGCTGCTCTTCTTGTCTCCCTGTCCTGCTTGGGTCTAACCACAGCTTTGTTTATTGGTAGAGGCCGGTGTCAGCTCCAGTTTAGCCTCTACTGGTGTGAAAGTTTTATTTGTTGATCCTCCACCTAACATACCTGGTGAGTAAGGGGCTAAACAAACCCTCGCTCAGTAATTAATACACATACTGTCCTGTAGTTTTAGACAAATGATCAAATTCCTCCCGTCACAGCCCCGACAGTGATCCTAGATTTGGAAAACCTTCCACCGCATCCATGTCGGACAAAGTGCCCAGAATGCCAGCAGTTCATCATGACAGAGACCGTGTCCACCGTCAGCAGCGTGACCTGGCTGGTGTGTTTCATGACAGCTATGATGGGGTATGAAACCCGGCCCCCTCCTCCTTGGCAGTAATTTGCATGAGAATATAATCAGCAGCTTGTTTGAACTTCATTTTGTTCCTGTTCCCTCTTTTGCAGGTGTGTGGCCGGCTGTTGCCTCATTCCCTTCTGCCTCCGAAGGTTCAAATCCATCACGCACCGGTGTCCTAAATGTCGATCAGCCATTGTAACTATTAAGAAGCTCTGAGGTGGAAGACTGAGGGCCAGTTAAGGAGCACATCAGACTTTGACCTCGTGGAACAATGGCGTTGCTGCAGCGTGGCTCCGATGGAGGCCTCGCTGTCGTGAAGGTATTGCTTTGTCCCGACTTCCACTGTACTGGATGCAACAGATAAAGCATTGTGCTTAAAGTGCAGCTTTAACTATCGGGGCACTTTTAGTCAGAGTGTTGCTGACCTGCATAGTCTGTACATTATGTATTATAGTAGGTTTGTGGGGCATTTAGTGGATAAAAAATAAGATCAACTGTACATTCTGAACACAATCCGTGTTAAAAAGGCACAAATGAACTGGTCTGAAAATACTACATCTCCAAAACTGATGCTGTTATGGCCAATGCTCATCCTATAATGCTCATCCTCCATCACAGCAGGACATCTCCTGCTGTGATGCGTCCTGTTATGTATGATAATGGTGTCTTTGACAATAGATTTTATTTTCTGCATATTGTGCAATTTGCTTAAAAGCAACAAAAACCAAACTTTACTTTCTTAAGTTGAACTGAATATTTCCAGCAGGTGTCACTACAACATACTGTAAGTGTGAGGGGATTATGTAAGAGTAGGTTATTTTTTAAATTAAAACTGAACAAATAAACGAGATGGATTATACTGGAGAATCCTGTTCTTTTCCTGTGTTTTGAGTCATGTCACTCACTGAATGAATACAAACCAATGTTAAGTGATTAAGAGCTGCTCCACCTTATTTTAAAGCAGTGACCGGTGTTTAAAACGTAGTTTGCTATTATTCATTTGAATCCTTTCTCCTGGATCCAGTTTCTGCTTTGATATCAGAATCTAAAACGCTATGCACACTCAGAGATCAGACAGACATGAGACAGGCTTCATAACGGAAGAGCAGCAAAAACTTTGACTGTGAGCTGAGAAGGTGACAGAACTGTCAGTGCTGGTCTTAAAATCCTCAAAAGAAATCAGTGAAGCAAAATCCTCCCTTACGTCAAAAACGCGTTCGTCACAAATGTCCGACCGCGCTCAGTCCCAGCTCAAGTGCAGCTCGTGAGAGTCCAGGAAGTCGGAGGCGAAGACGCCCACCGGCGCTGACATGTCCAGAGGGTTGACCTCCGCCCCTGGAACGGACAGCGTGAGCTCCAGCCAGTCCATGTTGTCCATGCTGGCGCCCGGCTGGCTCAGGGCCGGAGACGGCGCCTGCTCCATGAAGTCCACCTCCATCGCGACCAAGGGCGAGTGAGCCTCAGCGTCAGCGGGCCGGGCCCCAGAGGAGGCCGGCGCCGGCGGGCGTGAGGGACTGATAGGTGCCACGCAGAGCTGGGCCACCTGCACCGTGGGAGGAGGCCGACACAGAACCGTGTTGATCGGAAGGGTGGTGACGCTGGCCGTCACGGGGAGAGGCTTGTCCAGAGCGGAGGGATCCTGTCTCATGAACGGGGAGATCTCTTTAAAAAAAAAGAAAACACGGCAGGAGAACGAGTGTGAGAATCCCACAATTAGAGCAGGCTGGAGGAGAAACCTTCAATGTATCCCACCTCCGCTTTCAATCAACACGTCAAAGAGGTCGTCCATGTGCTGGCTAGCGGCAGCGTCGGCCTGCAGCATCAGAGGAGGACAAGTCAAAGCTTTCAATCTCCATAGTAACAGTGGAAGCGTGTGTGTGATGGATATCAGTACCTGACCAGCTGTTAACATGCTGTGCGTCTGTTTCACTGCATCCTCATAGGGGGGAGGGTCTTTCTGCAAGACGGGTTCAAATCATCAAATATAATACAGGATATTTGGATGCAAACCATGTTAAAAATTGTGAAACAGGAACAAAAACCTTCTTGTAGGGTCCTTTAAGGTTTTCCGGTCCGCTCGCTGGGCCGGCGGTTTCCATCCTCCACGTCTGCAGAGCAACACAGACAAGTGAGCGCGCACGTCCGCTCTGCTCAAACGACACGGCAGCTGCCGTGAAGCGGGGCCGCTCCGGGCCGGGCCGGTCCGGCCCGCTTGCGCCACCGCCGGGCGCGCAGCTATGCCGCGCGTACCCGACTCAAACCGCGTTTCCACAGGCCTCCGTTTGATGCGAGCGCAAGATTTCACCACTTGGCCGCGGTCTGTTATTAATGTGGCAACGAGGAAGACGCATTACTGGCGCTAGCGCGTACTGGATCGCTGGAGTGACATGCGATACAGCAGGCGAGGGCCATGAAAAACATTAGGCCTCGTCTGTGGAGCGCAACTTACATTTACTGCACAGGAAACGGACTTTTAGGATTTCAGGTGCACATACATGTATTTCAACGGCCATAGTGATGGTGATGATACTCTGTACGGATGTTTTCTTACCGTGGATGGAGGCAGGAGGAGCTGAGCCCCGCTTTTAGGCCGCTTGGCGGTCTGTCGGCTGATGATGCATTGGCTCAGAGGAGAAAGGAGCCTCCGATCCGCGGCCTCCTCCTGTTTGACCTGCACCGCGTCTCCCGACTGACCGGAGGTACAGGACGCGAGGCGCGCTTCCTCTTTTACTGGGACGGGACCGGAGGAGCCGAGCCGGGGCGGGGACTCCCCCTGCTGACTTCTCTTCTCCACCTCCAGCTGCATCTTCAGCTCCTCCACCAACCTCTGCTCCCGCTCCAGCTTCCTCATCAGCTCCTCGATCTGCTGCTCCTTCTCGTACAGTCGTTTGTCCTTTTCGGAGTCTTTCTCATAGGACCTTGGGAACTCCTGCACGTGTCCTTGCGGGGAGTCCGAGCCGGGAGCATCTGAAAGCTTTGCCGGACTGCTTGCGACACTGTTGTCCTCTATGCCCAGACTGGACACTTTGGAGGCAATAGGAGACACAGGGGGGATTGGCTTTAGGTTTTCAGGCTGCGGTGTCTCCATGGTGACAACAGTGTGAATGATCGAGGTCTCCTGATACAACTTCAACCTCTCTATCAGGTCTGTCTTGGTCCCAGAAACGGGCAAAGATCTGAGTTTTAGTTCCATTTTTAGCTCAGCAACCTAAAAAGATGAAAAGACAGAAAGCAGCCGGTTTATTTTCTCAGGTTTCTGTGCCGCACGCATGAGGAGCACGCCACGCTCAACGAAATCACCTTCATCTCATCCAGATTAGCCGGTAAATGATCCAGCTTGCAGGCTTTTGAAAGGGACGATGCCGCGTCTTCATGCAGAACGCTGGAACAGAGGGTTTGGACCTCGGCCCTGTACCGAAGCAAAGGCAGGGCAGGTGACGTGAACTATTAACCCCTCACAATCAGCACAATAAAAAGATCTGCCTGAGCTGGTCAAGTAACAGAACGTGAAGTTGTGGCACATGCCGTACTTGAGTGCGTCAGGCCGTCTGTACTGCCGCTGCTGCTGGTTCAGGATCTGCAGCTGCAGGAACTGCTGCTGCTGCTGCAGCAGGCGGGCATAGGCGGAGTCCATTGGCACCTCGCTGAGCTCCTGCTTCTGGTCCGGAGGGATGTACTGGTGGTACTTCAGCTTCCTCATCCGCGGCTTGGGCTCCCTGCCCTTTCTGCCGCGGCTCTTGTCGCCGGACGGGCGGTGCAGGCTTTGCTGGAGAGCAAGGCACAGCAGAGAACAGGCACGTTTGACCACTGTGGCTGACCTCGGTTCAGTTCATCAAGCAATGCAGCACTTCAGCCACTGGAACTGACACATGACTTTTGTAGCATGAAGCACTGAGGTGGACACATTGTTCTGACACCCATTGAGAACTGCAGGATGAGGAAAGCATGTGGAAACGTGACCCTTATTGTTCCACCACCTGCAATTACAGGATACTGGTGAAAATGCTTTGGCATAAGAGCAGCAGGTTCGTTCAGAAGGGCTGGACAAGCACACCCTCCAATTTGTCAAATTTATTGCTCTGTCCTACGCCAAGTGAGGGAGAGTTCATGCTTACGCTCTGAAGATAACTGGATTGTGCACAAGTTATTGCTTTTCTCCTGTCTTTTGATATTTGGCCACTACATATTTAACTCCAAGGATTTCTGAAATCAATTTAAACCCTGCTGCTCTTTGAACTGATTTGACTCATCGGGAAGCCCGACGTTGACTCACTTTCACCAGAAGTGGTGCTGGTGTGACACTGGGAGCAGTGGGAGCAGACTGGTGTGCCGGTGAGCTGCCTTGTTGCTGCTCAGCGGTAGGAGCGTGGGGAAGTAGATCACATGTGGCGCGTGAACGAGCTGGAGGCGAGAGCTGAGAAAAAGAAAGGCAGAGAGGACGACTATGAAGCTGCTGCATCTGTTCTCTAGTAGTTATGATTGAATTCGATCCCAAAAGAACATGTTAGTTAGTTGTTACAACTTCAGTAAAAGTACTAGAGGAATTCTCTTTAGGAAACAGCCTGGCCTGAAGAATATGTCAGGACTTTTAAATTGTAACAGGTTCCAGGTTTTGCTGTACCTGCATGGAGTTTGACTGAGAGGAGCTGGAGTCAGACTCCCTGGAGCCCGAGGAGCCTGGAGTCCCCTGGCTGGCAGGTTGCTCTGGTGACAAGGCATCACTGTTGTCCTCATCAAACTTGTAAACATCTGGTGTTGCAGAATAGAAGAATGTAGTTATGCACTGTACTTATAGGAGAGCGGTTCATGGTATTAAACAGGAGCAGGTACCGGCCAGAGCGTTCTCACTGCAGGCTTTGGACTTCTCAAACACTGATGTGCTGCGGGGGTCACTTGAGTCAGCTTTCTGGCTGTCTGTGTGTGGTGAGCTGCGGAGGATGTTCTTCTCCAGCAGCTCCATGGCTCCGGGCCGCTGGGCGATCTTCTCGTTGAGGTCATCAGCCAGCCGGGCCCGTTTCAGCCTCATCTGGGTGGCCTGAAGGGAGGGCTGAGCCTGTGTCTCTGACAAACAGAAGATGCTTATCTGTGATCCGTCAGCCTCCCACCTTCTTTGTCATGGTGACTCACTGCTGTCTTAGCCAGGAATCACAAAAGCTTTGCATTGTACTGTAGATACACATGGATCGGTTTAAAATAAATGTGTCACATACAATATTTGCTGAAAAAAGTTAGGTTAACTCACCACAGTTTTTAACTTAAAGAACTAGTTCCTTAATTCCCTATTTGAACTATTTAAATAAATAATAATTATTTTTATATTATTAAATCTTGAATGATGCCTTAAGATTAAGGCATGTCCAGTATTTAAGGTATGACATGAAAAAAAGCCTTTTACCTTTGCCTTTTACAAAACAGCGTCATAATATATAATCAATCAATCAAATACTCTACTATCATTGATGCATGACTCATCTGGTACAGTGTGTCATGAAACAGGGCCAGGACCAGTCCCGGCTTCACCGGGACCAGCTCTAACATGACTGTCGTAATGTTCTGGTTCATTTGGAAATGTTCATTGCCACAGACCTCTGAGGAGGAGGGCGGCTACGCATGAACTACGTCAAAGGGGGGGAATCACGCTGCACGCAGGGCCCCACCACACGGTCACCACACCAGTGAGGCAACAGGCCGAGGCCGCTCCATCTGTGCAGCAGCGTGTGCAAACAGATGAGTAACCACCTTGTTCATGTCAGTCTGCACAGACTGATAATTACCTTGCAGGATGTGCATGCGGACCAGCTCAGAGCGATCGGGTCTGCTGCAGAGTTTGTGCTTCAGGAAGTTTCCGGTCTGTTGGGAAATATAAATACCCAAATGCTTCAGAGATGTGGTTTTGATGTGGCCGTGACAATGATTAGGCGAGGCCTCACCCTGGCTCGCTCCAGGCTGCGGATCTGCTCATGAAAGGCTGCAGGTGTTTTCAGAGCTGAAAGACAGTAAATCAGCCACATCCTCAGGTTCTCAGAGTTGCGGCAGGCAAACGGTTCCTTCCATTCTAAAATCCTCACTACTTCTGCTTCCCACAGCTTCTCTTTGTGTTTGCTCTCGTGTGCCTGCCACGAGTTTTCACACCGCTGCTGTGTTTTCACCTGTTTGTTCTGCGCGTGACAAAGAGAGAAGCTGCAGCGAGTCAAACGGGAAGTCTGACTCCAGACGGGGCATTGATTCATGCAGACGCTCCATCTTTAAGCCCATGAGCCCATTCTGCCGTGAGGCACTGACTTGTCATCCCTGCGATGATGCGCCCTGTTTGCTTTAGCATGGGGACACCTAATGGGAGGGTGTCAGAGGAACTGGAGTCAGACCACAGAGCCTGTGGGTGTGGGAGTGACTGAGGGCTCAGTCGTTGACTCATGGGCCTGAATACCCCACAACAATGACAGAGAGCGGCCACGTCTTCTCCCGTTCTACCATTCAAGTGATTCCCCCACAGCTTATCTTTTATTAGGAGTGCAGTTAAACACCACACCCACAGGAGCTGAGGGCCTGAGTCCATGAACATGGACCATATCAGAAGATGCGTTTGCTCTTTCTGCTCTGATACTAGTTTCATGAGTGAATTCAAACACAATAAACATGCTATATAATACTGGACTATGGCCCATGATTGACAGGTGTATGGTCCTATATCTAGTGGGCCGGCTTCCTCATTCCATCATTTGGATCATATTATAACCAAACATTAAAAAAGCAACTGGCCCAAATGATTTCATAGCTGAGGGGCTAATTACTGGGGGTCCAGTGGGAGACGTGGTACAAACTTTGCAGTTTTTAACTTTTTTTTTTTTTTTTTACAGTGGAGTGTAGGGCTGCGGTACTCACGCGGCATGATGCCCTGCTCCGCCAGCTGCTCGCGGGTTCTCCTCTGCTGCAGACAGAGCTGGAGCACTGCGGGAGAGCGGAGGCACCGAGCGTTAATCAGCCGGGTCACCCTGAGACCACCTCCGGCCCCCGAACTGCACAAACCTCCCACACTTCAAATAAGAGAGCGTCCTTATTATCCCTCGGTCTGTGCGGTTTCCCAGAGGCCTGCCGGTAAACCCCGCTCAGCGCCACAGACATCCTATTCACTTCCTGCATGGTTTCAACTGAGGTTGCAAAGAGTACAGAATAGACTGAATAGTGCTATGCCACTGACTGAGTGCGTCAAATACTGTGTTTATCTGCTTCATACTCATATTAGGACTGTAGGAAACATCAGTTGTAACATGGATGAATACTTCTGAACATCAAAGCCACGGCTGTTTTCAAGCACTGATGTCTCCAAACACAGCGGCTGACCTCAGTCCCCAGCGCTGTTTTCCCATCAACATGAGCACTGGTACAATCAGGGTTTACACATGTATAAACAAGGGAGCTCGGACATGTTGTTTCAGGAGAACGACACACGGCTCCAGAGGAGGAAGGCGATGGGTGATGGTGACGGATGAGGCGGAACTGTGAGGTACGTCGCACAAGCGCTGGAGTGGATCTAGTTTGGATAGATCTATGCAGTGAACGCCCCCCCACCCCCACCCCCACACACATACATATATGTACTCTATATATGTATATATACACACACACACACACACACACACACACACACACACACACACACACACACACACACACACACACACACACACACACCAGACCTGCTCAGGTCTCCCGGGACCGACGCTGCGTCTGAACAGCCCTCTGTGACTCACTCAAGCAAAAATAAACTGGGCAGCTGTGAGAACGAGGCCTGGGAACCATGAAACTCGGGGGTAGTCAGGGGGCTGGGATCTCCAGTCGTACGCGGGGCCAAGGGGACTCACAGGCTTCTGCTGCGGGGCGAGGGAACGCGAAGTGACAAGAGCCGGGGCGGAGGGTGGGGGGTCGAGTCCACTCTCACAGCGGCCCACCGGCTCTGGGGGCAGAGAACACAGCGTGCCTGCTGCCTTTCCTATTAGGCCGCCAGGCCTGGGGGGCTGCGGCCCAAACCAGGAGATTGGGAGTAATGCTCGTATCCACTGTGACTGTGGAGCGAATCCCGCGAGTCAAAATGCTATATTACAACGCGTCAACAATATCAAATGCTGCCCCCCGGCACTGCGAGGAAATGCAGAAGTTAATTTGAGCGTCGGTCGGGGGGCACGCGTCATGTCCTGCGTCTGTTGAGCCCATCCTGAACTCTGGCTCACCCCTCTGTGATGCAAACCCCTCTCTCCTGCTCACCAGCGGAGCATAAACAGAGGTCGCAGAGGAACGCTAAGAAAGGGCTCCGCTGAAATCCCTGTCTGCTGATGTCATCTCTAATCCCAGACCCTTGTTGTTCTCAGCAGGTCACCCCCGGAGGTCTCCTATTAGAGCTCGTATCGCTTTCAACTCTCTGCTTTAGAAGGAGCACAAATAAAACACTGTTTCCCTTCTTATCCAGGCAAAGCCGGATTTAGTAGGTTGATAGTGGGTTATGTTGACTTGCAGTTATAAATACCGAAGACTTTAAACACAATCCAATTTTAGAAAACAGTAAGCATCAGAAACCAGATACAGACTAGAAGATACAGACGAGAAGCTCGGCCTGAACTCAGCTTCTCAGTATAAACTCAGTTTGTCCCTGAAGTCAATAGATCAGCTCCACGTTGAAGCACTGCAAGGACAAAACGCTGCAGGTGATAACACGATTTAAATTATTTCTACCTCAGTATCAGTGTAGAAAATGTGGCATAACTCACCTAACTCATTTTAGTAGCAGCCTGAGATGCAGTCAGTGACAGTGATGCGTTCACTTCCCCAAACATGGGTGTAACTGCCAACTGGTCTGAATTTAGTGTCAAATCATGTATCAGTCAGTAAAATAGTGGCCCAGGCAGGACTTCATAAAACAGTTTACATCTATCATTATTGTACATTTTTGCCATTTAAGTGTTGTTGTGCATCCTCAGATGGAGTGTGATGCTAATATTGCACATTGCAAGGTAGAAGCTTTAGCGGTTGACTTCATCAGCAGCAAACTGCAGCTGGAGAGCAGTAACATGTCCGTGCAGCTCCGTCTGAATGGAGCTCATCGTGGGGACTCGCATTACAGAGGTGAAGCCATGTTTACATTTCAGGACACAAAACCATAATAGTCATTGAACCGAGTGCCAATATAAACATCCCCCGTCTAAACAGAGGAGCGCTCTCTTCTAAATCCGTCTCTCGCAGCCTGTGACTGTTTGCCTAAGTTTGATTTATCATCCATCTGAAGACAATGGTCTGTTGTGTAAGAATGATGACTTGACATGAATCATTATGATGAGCTTTGCAGTTGCTCTGTCATTTCCTGCTTGGGCCGTTTCCACACTACGCTACTACCCCCTAGTCCCAGCCAGCGTCAGCGAAGCCTGACAAGAGCACAAACAGGAGAAATTCATACACAACAAAGAATAACACAAAAGAAAAGCAAAGCACCTGATTTGAATTTACCCCTGCAGATGGAAGGGCTCTCCACATCCAGACGGGCCATGGAGGACAGTGGTGGTGCGCTTGGTGGCCGGGTCTGGAGTCCCATGGAGCGATGACGCCAGTGGACACAGTCACGGGGAGAGCAGAGACCCAGCTCCCAGAGCCGCTCGCAGCCCTGGCCTCAGCGGAGAAAGTGTGCGTGCGTGCGCGCGTGGAGAGTGTTTGGTCGTCCTCAGTCGACGTCAGGACGGGAGGAGGGAGCGAGGGTTAACCCTCGCCTCGCCGGACGCTCGGCACCAAACCCCAGGGAGCTCCCGGGTGTTTGGCAAATACTTCCATTAACAGTCATGCATAAATGCATTATTGGCCTTGGACCTCGTCATCTGCTTCTAATCAATACGTCGCTAATGAAAACAGCCGTTGGGAATGTTGTTTGGGCACAATTCCATGAGAAACAGCACAAAGTGTTTTTATTTCTTTAGAGATTTTTGTAGAACTAAATAACGGTGATAAGAACAAACACTCTGACGTGAGCGCTTGTCATCAAATGTTTTTGAAAACATTATTAATGAGGTATGTATTCATATGGATGACATAATGGTTTTCACTGGTGTTTCCCAACAATCGCAGATTATTTGGAAAAATCATATTAGCTTTCGTGTGAAAAAGACGCGCAGCGCAATGTCAAATCAAACAGGAAAGGCGACGAGCTCCCCAACAGGAAATGACATTAAAAGTGGCTGGATTCATGCAGTAACGAGAGCAGGAAACATGCACGTCGAACAGCATGGGCCCGGTGACAACGCGCGAGTGACCAGGCACAGCGTGTTATGACAGCTCACTCCTGGGACCGAACCATGGTGAACAACAAGATCATAAAAAATACGGGGAGAGAAAGTGGAGCAGCAGGAATGTGGAAAAACATCTTTCCGCATGTCACACTGTTCGTAAATACGCAGGATTCCTCCGAGGTCCCATTTCGTAAGCGCTCGGCCACAGACACAGAATATTTCACGACTGCTATATTCACCTGCGATCAAAACCTTGAAGTCTGTGGTGAATATTTAAAAAAACATTGAAAAGTTCAGGGGCTTTGTATATTATATTCTTGATTAGAACGGAGTGAAATGTGATGAAGGAAAAAATGAACACAAAAACTCATTGCGTTCCCTCGTGTCTTAAATCCTATTAAGACAAATCATTACACATCATGTATTTTTAATCACTGGTTCTCTTTCATCAACATCTCTCGTGTGTAAACATGAAGTCACATGGTTCATCGAGGCCTCTGACAGTGTTTTCATCAGTTATTCAGAGCGGACCCTCTTGGAAGCGTCCTATTCTGGGGGCCGACTAGTATTTATGTGTATATTTATCTCTGGTGTCACAATGTGCTAACAAAGTCACATTCTGTACATTAGTTGATACAAGTCATGATGAAATAACGTGTTAAAATAGTTGCTAGATTCAATTGTAGCTCAGCGCTAAAACCGCACGTCTAGTGTGGATTATAAAACCCTGCGGTTCATCTGTTTTGATTCTGCGGCGCAACACAACTGAGTGAAAACAAAACAAGTCAATGTGAATAAACATTGATTCAAATTAATATATGTTGACAGAAGTGCACTAATGCGTTATAGTAGATATTAACAAGCTACATATTAACATGTAGCTTGGTGAGAACCAGCAAACATATCTTGTATCCACAGGATATTAATTCTGACAGCAATTAAAAACAACTGCTTAGATTAAATGGAAAACGCGTCACAGCATGACATAATAAAGCAAAATATGTTTGCTTTGCACACGCCTTATCTGCAGTTATTCCGATGTATTTGGGAATCTATCAAGAAGAGTTTGTTTTCCCAGAGTGGTCGACTTCTTAAATGGTCATTTTAAAGCATGTCTGTAGTTTGCTGACTGACTGGGGCCGACGTGTAGCATTTACTGACCATGCAGGGAGGCGTTCAAAGACCCAACACCATAGATGAGCACAAATAAGATTCATGTGTTCTGGTAGATCGTTATTGTAAATAGGCCACACAAGGTGAACAGATGAGCACCTGTAAGAGTTTCTTATACATTTACATTATCTATAATGTAAAGACAACAACACATACATATTCATTCAGTAAAATACAGTTTTCAGCTAAACTTTCATTTGAGTAACTGGAGCCTGAAAAAGTCCACATTTCTAAATTTGATAAATGTCAACTTTAAAACAAAGATATAATATGTATCATATGCATCATTAACTATATTTAATGCTGTGCCATGATCCACACAGGGACCCAGTGACGGGTCCAAACACTCCAACTGCACTGTTGAAAGACTACTGTGCACTGGAGCTGCTTCACTGAGGTCCTGACAATCAGTGAGGTCCTGACTGCCAAATTACTTTTCAGAGACAGAATAAAAAAAATTGACAAAACGTCTTTTTCCCCAGATAAAGTTTCTCTGAGCATCAAAGAGCTCATTCACATCCAAACCCGCGTAGGGACGTTGAACTGACGCATACCACAGACGGAGAGTTTAACTTCTCTCAAGTGTTGGCAGTGTTCACACTCTGAAAATGTGATCAGTCTTCTTTCAAATCTGTTTCATACCGGACCCCATCAATGGTCTGGATGAAACGCGTATTTAAATGAATCTAAGTGCAGGTATGTACAGCACACAGCTCCAGCTGAGGTTCTGAGCCAAGGTGTCAGACTAAATCAGACCAATCTGAGTTTACTGAGGACTTGAGCAAATACAGATGTTTTGCTTACTCACATTCAAATCAGTTAATCAAACTATTTCTTTGGGGTGCAAGGTGATAAATCACAGAGCTTTCAAACTTTACAGCCGGATTATTTATGATGAAAGTGATACTTCACTCCTTGCAACAGTTGCTTTAGTCACTTTAACATTTGCAGATGGAGGCACTGGCACCTTCACCATCATCAGCGTTAGTAGACAGTCAACACTGCCTGTCTCTCTCCATCATTTCTGGTAAAGAATTCTACATATTATATTGTAATAATACTGTAACACAAATAATACTAATGTTTTATGTCTGAGACTAAATATATTTTCATAGTATAGTCAAATAAATAGATCTACAGGCTTTTTATGCTGTACATTGAAAGGCTGTAGACAAAAATGAAAAAAAGCCACATTGTCTGTTCACAACAGTAAAGCATGAACTGGAGTGCGTCTAAAAATAGCTGCTGGTATAGTCAGAACAAGTGTTTGGATGAAGGCAAAAAAAAAAAAGGTTTCCATTTGTGTGTGCGTCAGGCGAGCAGGAATGTCTCCACAATCTGGACTTCGCACACACTTAAGAAACCTGGGGTGATTTGCAGGCGACGCGTTCACGGTTCCCTTCTAACATTCCACGATTTCAACCACCATAACGTTCCCATAAGTCTAATTAACCCTTGAGCGGCTCCTGCTCGATGACGCCGGTCCTCCGCTGTCTCCCGGTTTGACCCGACCGACGGTGTCCTCGACGGGGGGTTCAGCCGGGGGGCGCCCACGGGCAGAAATAGCCTCCTGTTGGCGGTGGTCTGTCCTGAGGGGCAGACTCTTCGTTGTTCAAACCCACTGTGGCAGCAACTGTAACAAGGCAAACACTGAATGAAGCCAGCATCGTCTCAGACGTCTGTCAGTCTAATGGTTGGCGGTATCGTAGGACCCGCTGACTGTTGAGTCGGGTGCTCTGCCGACCCATGTGACGCCAGCTGTAGCTCCTTCATTGACAAATGATGCAGCATCGCCGCGCGCTGATGCGATGAGGTCACCGGACGAGCGTGTGACGTGCCAGAAAAGCCATCAAACGTAAACGCGAGCCCAGGCGAGCAGCGCATGTACGCACAGCACCCTAGAAAAGGAGCAGAAGAAACATTTGTTCACTGGAATAACAGGTAACAAAAACACTGTAACTATGGCCTGAGCCTCGGGGGACCGCCTGCAAGAACAGAGTCCAGACCACAAGGGAAGTATTAACTGCTCCATAAATGTGGAGTTGTTTTTTAAATGTACAACACATGAAGGAGTCTTCGTTCTGTAGTTGCAGTAGCAGATGTTCCTATTGAGAATTAGTGTATTTGAGGCTTCTTGGACTCAACAATTGAGTCCAATTAAGTTAAGTATTAAGTTTTTAATGTTGGGTCAATATGCATCCTACGTATATTCATCTCCCTGCAGCTGATTTGCTCCCTGGCCCAGCTGTGGGAAACAGTGTTACCCTGATTACAGACGTTTCCTTCCTCCACTATTCACAGCCATGCCTGGAATGACGACAGTATTTACTCAGGCCTGAAGCAGTCAAGTCCAGCTCCCACACCCACATGGCATATGCATCAAAGGCCACAAAGGTCGCGGGTTCCTGGGAGAGTAGCTCTCCTCAAACTAGACGGAAAAACACGGACGTCTCATTCTGTGGGTTTAGGGTCTGTTCTGTTGCTGCTAATTGGGCTAAGCTAAACTTAAAGGAACACTTCTACTAAATTTTGGCAAATTGGAGGAGTCTGTAACTTTAAATGAGCTGAAGCAGTGAGGGATTCGTGGAACTTTTTGTATTTTTTGACATAATTACTGTAGAAACAACACACATTTACACACTATCACCAGCCAATTTGATTATACTGGACCCCACATTAGAGGAGCCAATGGGAGCTGATGTTTCATCTCCACACTTACTGTGAGGCCGATGTCACATAACTATTACACATTGATGGATGTAGGGCCTTGACTTGTCATGTATTTGTGAATATTTTAAGTAACATGAAGTTAAGTAAACAGTGCAAACTATGCAGGAATGTCCTGCTGCAGAGGCAAACTGCCTCACACAGCTATCACTTGGATGCTGCTGCCATCTAATGGAGCCCAAACACACTACGAATGTCCGGATGTGGTTTCAGGCTAATGCGCATTTCCAAAGTTGTCCTGCTTGTCAAAGAGTACTGAAGAAAGGAGACTTTAGTGATGCTTGATGTTGGACAGTAGATGTCTCCCAAGAGCATCCCTTTATTCAGTAGGTAGAGCATCAGCCTGGGAAGCAGAAAATCCCTGGCTTGATCCCCGACCCTAGCAGCAGGTGTGTCCCTGAGCAAGGCACTCCAGGCTAGCTCCCCAGGCGTTGTGGAACAACACTGATCCCCCAGGGGAGGGGGACTAACAAGGGAACTTTTTCTCTTTCCATTCATTCAGCCCACACAGGTACAGTAGTATTAGTCATAATATCTATTGACTTAGAGCCACATATATCTTCCAAGCTGAAAACCCTTGAGCTTCTTTTAATGAGGCCCCCTTTGAAGCTCCCTCCTTCCCCTGTAAAGCAGAAGTGTAAATGCAGACACAAGGGGGCAGTAGAGTCTTCATGAGACGCAGATTTGCCAGACTTCAGTCTTTATTACACGGCTGTGATCACTTTTGACATCCTCGCCGTCCAAAGGCTTCCATCAGCTCTGACCCACATACTGTATAGAAGCAGCACGAGGCTACCAGAGAGTGATAACATCAGTAGTTAGCGACTCCGACAGAGGCTAATCACTGCAGGTATCATCACGACTCTGCAATCAGTGATTAGAATAATTTAATTTACTTTTAAATCTACTCTTATTATAGGATTTATATTTGCCTTTAAACTCAAGCACAAGATTGTTTCTATTGTTCTATTAATACATCTTGTTCACCTCCAGCCAGTGTGTTCTCCCTGACAACAGCTTGTGACCTTCTGTCCAGCGTCTTCGCGTGCAGTCACCTGTAACACCTTTGCAACTGAGCCCACACACTTTCCTCCTCCCGCTCCTCTTTTTACTCCATCCAGCTCATCGGCAGCCATTCCATTGTGCCCGTGTGCTGCAGCACTCCATCACACGCCCTCTCGCTCAGCGTATTTTGGGTGACTGTCCTCTTGAAAAACAACATGCGGTCCCACGAAGCGCCGACCAGGTGGGATGCGCGGCGAAAAGTTGTGGCGGTGTTGGTGAAGTGCGTACCCGTGCACCATCACACCTCGCTCTCCCGCATTAGGGCAGGAATGACACCATCTGTCAATTTTACACTTACAGAGCTTTTGAAAACTTCAGAGCTTCGTGTTCCCATCTTATTTGTCTTATTTTCAATGAGTGGTTCCTGCCGTAATGTGGTTACTAGAGCACTTCACTAGGGCAGATACAGTATGAGTCATTTAATTTTCAAACAATGCTCAGCTCTCAGTGTGGCTCCAGAGTCTGTAACACTGATTAAGGGGCTATAGAAATAAACCAGCGGTGGCTTGACGCTCGCTGAATGTTAATGTCAGAACGGTTTGAGAGGTGCGACGCTGTCATTCGACTAGAAAAGTTTGCTGGAGCCACCAACAGTTGCGAGTGCGCTATCATCTGGAGAAGCATGACATTTGTTTTAAATAGATAAGAGTTGAAGGGTTGATATGAAATCCCCTCGGGTGAAGCAGCTGAAAAGCGCATTAGCCTTTTTCCTTTTTTCATCTATGGCATTTAGTTTATAGCTGCTCACTCATTTTCCACAATAACGGTGACACAAAACAACAAACTGCTGTCAAACTGTGGTGTGTATTGGTGATTCCTGGATAATTTCACAAATGTTTCCTGTCTCATTTTCTTTATAACCTACACTAATATCTTAGTAATAATAAAGGTATATAAATAAAAGGATCAAATGCAACTAATAAGAACTAATGTAACTCATATTCAATACTACAATGTAATGAACCAGAGGTTTATTTGGATTATAGCCCAGTTTGCCCATATTTTTGTGATGTACCATAACAAACATAACCTGATGAGTTAAGACAAACAGTAACATGAAAACAGTTGGATGTGAGACAGCAGCCAAATATGTGAAGGCTGTCAAAAAAAGCTTCTATAAAAAACAAAAGTCAGAGCTGTGCTGCCTTCAGTTGTCAGGTTTAATTCAACTCCACCAAACTGAACTTAAGCAGCAAAGTTGTGTAAATGCTGGGCAGAGGGAGCGGCATGGAGCGATACTATACAGGAAACCATACATTGGGCTTCACTGCAGTGAAATGCGGCTCTGACAGGAGCTCAGAGTGATCTTGATCAAATTGTCAATAACTGTGACAATGATGATTTAAGCTCTATTCTATATGTTCATTGTGCTTAATATGTTTTCAGAAATGATTGGCTGGAAAAAATTCATTCAAGGGTCAAATTTAGCCCTCACTTCATTTGAGTAGACCGTGTGTGTGTGTGTGTGTGTGTGTGTGTGTGTGTGTGTGTGTGTGTGTGTGTGTGTGTGTGTGTGTGTGTGTGTGCGTGCGAGCGAGCGAATGCACGTGTGGGCTTAAAATAGGCTTGATCGAAGTACAGTGTGTCATATTACATTTCACAGGAGACCAATGCAGCTTCGGCTCCTAGACAGAGGTCTTCACTGCTCCTGAGCAGCACTGTGGACACAGGACACCAGTCAAGGTGACAATGTTACAACACAACACTCGCAGGAGCCAAGGACAGTGATTCACGCAAATACTCACAGTCCTGACTAATTCAAATGCGTGTGTGTTTGTATTTAAAATGTTTGTTTTGTTTTCTGCACTCCTTTTAAAGCCACTACAAATAATCAAAGAGGCCACAAGCGCAGGAAGCATAATGGTCACCTGGGAACACGCCGGATGGACATTCAAACATTAACGCTACAGTTGAGCCACGATTCTCTGGGACACGCGCCAGGACTAAAAGCCCAATTCGGGATATCTCTGCTGTGGCAGGTCCACAGTTTCTCCTCCAAGCTGCTAATGTTCCAAGCACCAAAAGCATCTCACACACGCACACACACACACACACACACACACACACACACACACACACACACACACACACACACACACACACACACACACACCCCACAGAACCACATATCTGGGTCTCTCTCGCTAAATGCATCGCCTGCAGCAAGACTGTTTTTCAAAGGCAAGGTGAACAGTCAATGACATCTGAAAATAACCACATTCAGCCACAAATGTTGAAATGGAGGGAAGGTAAAATACTGATTGCACATTCCACACAACACTAAGTAAGTGGTAGTACAGGTACAGCTTCACTTGGCTATAATGCATGGTGATTACGTTCACGTGCTTTAAAGGTGAAATGGATTTTGATTTCGGAGTCTTGTAAGTCATTTCGTTTTACAATCAAACGTGCTCTGGCGGAATTACGTCCAATCATGGGTCTCTGCATTAAACCTCCATCAAATATTCCCCTACAGCTGCCACACACTGACCGCAGGATCACGCAATCACGCCGGCCCAGTCAGTCCGTGTGCCGCAGCCGCCGGCGCCCGCTCCCGGTGGCCGGGTCATTATTCCCGGCGAAGCTTCGAGAAAAGCGAATTCTCATGCTCCTGTAATGAGCCCAGTATTCACCACAGGCGCGAGGCGCCAAAGCGGTCAACTTGGGCCGAGGCGGCCGCCGACTGGGGGAAATGAGCAGAGCATCTTATGGCAAATGGGCTGTTAGGTATCGGCTGCCAGGCATCGCCCCCTGGGCTGCTCTCCGCGGAGCGGGACGATCTGACTTCTAAGACACACGCAACTATTCTCGGACTCAAATCCGGCGGACGTGTTGACTCCTGCTTCATTCTTCATCCTGCTCTCCAGGTGTCTTTACCTTCAAAACACTTGAATCCCCTTTTTTTGTTTTTCTTCTAAGAGCAAGAGAAACTTTCTTTAATTATGCTGCATTGCCACAATAATGCACTCACACTTAGTTATTTTATACGTTGCATATTAGAACTTACTAATGTATCCATATAGATTCACCTGCCCCAATTATTTTTGCAGAGATTCAGCTTTTTTCCAAAACACAGGGACTTAACAGGCAACTCAACAAATGTATTGGACAGAAAAGGCCCATTTCCAAAATAGACCCATCAGGGAAAACAGCTTTAAACACAGGAGGTATTTGAAGTCTTTCCGGTGGCTATTTCCAGCTGGAGGAGACAGATACTATGAAGACTTTCTTACCAGGCTTTGCTGGAATAATAAGCAGACACAAATGCAGGTATGTCATTGACCGAGCACTTCAGCGAAGTTCAGCTGTCTGCTGAATGAATCCCCTTCCTGTTTCAGAGAGCAGCCTCTCCACAGTGAGCGGAGTCTGACAATACAGTTTTAAAAAGCCTTGAACAAGAAAGATCACTTACAACTGAAACATCAAGCTCAAAATAGCAGCAAAATTATTATTATTATTATAAACTCCATCTATTTAGAAAAGATGAGCTGATTCTGCCAGGACGAAGTTTTCACAAGTTCCTGAAAGGCACGACAGTGGGTTTCACGTCCTCAGTTTTAAAAGCAGCTTAAACGAATGTGAGCCGCATTAACGATGCGTCTCGTGGTAAAGACCATTTCAAAGAGAGCGGCGACCTCCGCGCGCGCTCGTCCGACGGCGGCGGCCATTTGCATCTGTATGAAATCTCCGAATAATATCCTGCGGTTGCACTATCGGGTCAGGAGCCGTGTGCAATCACGTCGGGGCTCACTCACGGCCACGCTGGTTATTTTTTTCCGTTGCCACGGCAACGCCTCTCCGCACTCCTCTGCCTCTTGATTGTGTGGAAAATGAACAGGGAGACAAATGGGAAAATGTCAGCGGCTGAGAAGCAGAGATTGAACAGTCGCCGCGGACTGCCCTACTTTGTCTACAAATTACTTAAAGGCTCGTGTGTTTGAGTTGTTGCACGTCTGACCAATTTTAGTCTGTGTTCCTGGCTATTTATAGGCGTGGAAAAGTGTGTCGCTCCATCTCACGGGCCAGTCATTCACTGTCATTCTCCATTAATATAAATACATCACATACAGAATAAAACTTCTCTCACTGACGGCTAAAAACAACGTAGGTTTTGTGTATAGGCTCTGATCACATCTGGCCTTTAGCACACGCTCAATACAAAAGACGAGGGTCCCGCTGTGAGGTCGCTACACAATAACAGTGGTTAGGAACTCCACGGGACACCTGTATTGTTAACGTGAGACACGGCGAATGGGAAAACGTACGGCGAGCCCTTCGCGGGGAGCTCGCGCCCTTTCCTCCGCAGCCTCGTGCAGCAGCGACGGGTTCGCGCTCTATCGAGAGAACCTGGAGATAAAAGGAAAACACGGAGCGAAGAAAGTCGAACCGCAAGGTCGCGAACACGTGTTCGCCCGCCTCGCTTTGAAGCTTCCAGTCACGCCGGCGTGAATGAGCGATACAGCGGCGAGCGGAGGCCGCGACGCTGCTCCACCCCCCTCCGCTTTGAAATCCATCTACAAAGGTTCTGCTGTTGACTTTATGGTGTCACTCTCATCAAAAAGGAGAAAAGTGCCGCATTTGTCGCCGCTTTAACAAAACAAAATACCCGGGCTGCGCTTTTGCTCAATCGGCTGGGAGACGTACCTGTATAGCAGCAAAAGCCGAGCGCGTGCCATGCGGCAGCTGTGCAGCGGGAACCACTGAGGAAGATGCCAATTAGTTACCATGATCTACAGGAACACCCTGCTTTCAATTAAATGTGGCCATACGTGCGCTTCCTTTCACCACTTAGAGTTGATTAAGTCCTAACGAAGCTCTAGTGTGCTTCTATTTTTTCCTCGGAGACTGTATGCGCTATTTATAGGGAACTTTAAAGCCAAACATCTCCTGACAGCCAGTTGTAAATAAAAGTAGCCTCTGATGGCAAAGTTGATTGCACATCAAATAAAACACGCTGTTTCTCAAGTGGCAGCTGATGAGCCTATTTTCACTAACGATTTATATAAAACGGGTTCTCTAAAAATAAACCTGCATTAAAACACTGAACATATACAGCAATGACACCAAGGAAGACCACGGTCCACGCATGACTACAGGGGCCTCGATCCTTTCAAACAGGATTCGAAACATGTATGGGTTAAACACACACACATGATAAATGCTGAAAAGGATGTAATTAGAGCCTCTCTCTCTTCACCTATCAATCGGGTTCTCTCTCTCTCTCTCTCTCTCTCTCTCTCTCTCTCTCTCTCTCTCTCTCTTCACTTATCCATCAGGGTCTCTCTCTCTCCCTCTCTCTCTCTTCACCTATCTATCAGGTTCTCTCTCTCTCTCTTCACTTATCCATCAGGGTCTCTCTCTCTCCCTCTCTTCACCTATCTATCGGGTTCTCTCTCTCTCCCCCCACTCTCTCTCTCTCTCTCTCTCTCTCTCTCCGCATCTGTGACTGGCTCGGCCCAGTGAAGCAGTCGCAGAGGTTTCAGACACACTCCAGCGCAGCCAGGGGCTCGTCTCCAACGATGCCACCCCTCCCCAGCTATTTACTACAGTAGACCGACCTTTGGAAACTACCTGCGTCGCCTTTTGCACACCTGCCCCTCGCTCTCCTCCGCCGGTGGCGCGCCGCGTTTTACGCGTGGAAGTTGGAATGTGCCTCGCTGCCGTTACGCGCGGCTGGATCCCGTCTGCGCGGAGGATGCTGTGGGGTTTATGAGCGCGGGTCCCACTGAAAAGTGAGCAGCCATGCGGGGCGCTCGGCTGCTGCTCAGTTACTTTCTGGCGAAAGTTATGGTGTGCGACGCGGAGGGCGAACCGGGTCAGGGCGCCGACGACTTCATCCTCGTGACCGGGTTCAACGGCTCCAAGGAGGCGGAGAGCGACGTGACGGAGAGTCCGCACGTAGAGGACAAGTGCCGCGGCTACTACGACGTGATGGGCCAGTGGGACCCGCCGTTCGTGTGCAGGACGGGCAGCTACCTGTACTGCTGCGGCACCTGTGGCTTCAGGTTCTGTTGCGCCTTCAGAAGCTCCCGGCTGAACCAAACCACCTGCAAGAACTACGACACGCCGCCGTGGATGATGACGCGCCGGCCGCCGCTGAAGAAGGACGTGGCACAGGACGCAGCCAGGGATAAAACCAACCTCATCGTGTACGTGATCTGCGGGGTCGTGGCCATCATGGCACTGATCGGGATTTTCACCAAGCTCGGTTTGGAAAAGACGCAGCGTCCGCACAGAGACAACACGTCGAGGTACAAGTGTATGAGACGTGTGATTATTCATAACTGAGCCAATGGAGCCAAAGCATCCAAAAAGTACCGTAACCCTGCGTTAATAACAAGTGCAACAAGTGAAATGAATGTGTTCGGCAGCATTAAAAAGTTTTAAATGAATATTAACCTGCCAGGTTTATGGACGTTGGAAATACCTGAGCTGCAGCCTAATTAAGGGACAACACAGTTTCTCCTCAGCCCAGACTTTTCTGTCAGACGTACAGTAATGATCCTGCATTTCACACAGACTGCACCGACACAAAACACTGAGCAAAACAAACCCACATTTTTAAAGAGATGCATTCGAGAGGACCACAGTCTAGAAAACATTCTCTGCATTCGTTGCTCTTAAGCTCATGTCACAAATCTCTGGAAAATAATATTTAAACCAGCCATAGTGAGGCGTAATATTGATTCAGGTGACCGTTCTAAAACTTTCAAGGTCAAACGCGGAGGCTGGGTAATAATTGCACCCAGTTATTGCACCATATGTGTAAAACTATTTGAAGAAGAGACGGAGGCTCCGCATCGTTGCTTAAACGAAGGGAGCGGTGCAGAACTCTTCCAGTCTCTCTGGGGAGTCATTCACAGCGTCCTCGCTTCTTCGTATGTAGACTGACGAAAATAGCTCCGTCACGAAGGGAAAAACAAAGAGCTGGGAGAATCCGGTCTCCTCTCTCACATCGTCACAGAAAGCGGGGACCGCTCGGTTCCGGAGCTCGCGTCGGTTACTGACCGTCCTCTCCTCTCCGGCCTCGTGTTTCCAGGGCGTTCGCCGAGGTGATCCGCCACCCCGCCTCGGAGCTGGACGACGTCCGGCTGGGTCAGCCCTATGAGAACATCCAGACCCGAGTCACGGTCAACAGCCTCCGTGAGTACGGACCCTGGCGCCAGCGCGATGTGCTCGGATCACTTAACAGACGCACTAATTATCGCACAGCCTCTATGCGATCACCCACACAGACACAAAGAAGAGGTCCCACCAACGCTGGCCTCCAGCTGCATCAATAGAGGTCACTGCCTCCTCCATTCAACCGATACATGTTTGCATTACAATGCATTGGAGCAGTGGTGTTATTATTATTATTATCATTGCATCAGCTCCTCTACTGCTCCTGTGACCTTTGACCCCGTGATGCAGTGCTATACAGACGCTACACAGATGAGGGAGCTGTTTAGACACGTCTCTAGCGCCTTTGCCCTAGTTCTAATAGCGGCGATCGAGACGCTCCCGAGGGAACCCGCGTTCCCCATCTGCTCCTGGGCCGCGTTCTGCGAGCCACCGGCGCCGGCAGGTCCGGCTCCCCGCCGGTGGCGCGCGTCCGCGGGGCAAATGTGAAACGTGGCCACTTTCCGCTCCGGGCAGCGGGCCACAGAGAACAAAGTCGCCCCTCACTGCCAGCACTCCACTGGTGCATGACAGTCCATTTCCTCAGTGCCAGGTAGAAATGTATTTCAGCTGCATTATGTCTGACAGCAGCTGAGAAATAGATCCCACGTGCACCTATTGCTCTATTTACCGCCTTCTTTTCAGCAAAAGCCTCAAAGCTACAAGAACTAATTACAAGTTGACAGCGAAGCTTTATGATTTGACAGTTTCATATTTGGGTTTGTAAAATATGAAATGGACTTTAAAGGTGGAGTTCCCTTTTTATTGTAGTTTTTCACCATTTACACTGGCCACTTTATTAGGTACACCTGCATAGTCTGCAGGTCACAGAGGCTGATGGTGTTTTACTGATGCTTATTTCTCCCTTTTCCAGCAGCTTTACCTCTTACACACTGTAACAGTGCACATGCAACATTTGAGGCACAGCTTAAATCCAGACAGGTTAAATAGAGCAGTCTAGAGAAACCAGTATAAATCAGTAGTTAATTAAATAATTCAGTTTTATTGGCTTACAGATGGAGTCACAGATTAGAACAGCGTGAAAGCTCAGTGGAGGCAAAGTAGTTCAATAATGAGGACAAATTCATTCCTAATGTGTCAACGAGCTTGTTTAATTTCCTGTATTTTAACTGTGTGGGACTAAATTGGTATTTACTGCATAGACCTGTGTATTATCCTAATTAATTGCATTCAGTGCATTTGATGGCAGCAGAAGATCTGACGTGATGGTTGGCTTCAATGGGAACACAGCAGCTTGGCCCACTTACACCCACGCCTATGAAAACGCAGCCCAGGACGAACGAACACAGATTGATTTTTCATAAAGATCTGCTAAATTAATTTCATTGACACTATGACTGACCATGACACAGAGCTAAACGCTGACACACAGTACAGTATTGTCTCATGCTCTGTATCGAGGAGCCCTCATCAAAAGCACAGTCTCCAATTCTGATCCACCTCATGAGCAAATTGTCCGAGCTGTCCTCTGCATCATTTCATGAGGCAGCATTGATAGTTTGAGAATTTCTCAATTAATTAGCACAGTAATAACATTTCTTGCTGACCAGCGGGGAATAAGAGTCTAATTAGCCTATTTTTGGAGTGAATGATATGTTTTCATCAGAAACATTCTAGACCAAGGACTAGTGGACTCCCCTGATTTTAAAGTTTGTAAACCAGAGACTTCGACACTGAGAAGAAGCCATTAAGCTCATGAAAAATACCAGATTTGATTGACTCCTGAGGTTAAAACAACCCAGCCATACTAAATGAGTAATTAATGAAGGATCAAACCTATCCAGACCATAAACTGCTCCATAAACGCTGACATCCTCATTCATTTTATAGACTCCCTGCTGATGCTGGTGAATTGGTACATACCATTAATCTCACCCAATCTACACAAGGAGAAGATGCTCCGAACATCTGTTTGCTCTGTCATGCCAGGAGGCAGGGGGCCAGTCGATCTGTTGCACACCCATTAATTTAGCAGATGTCTACTGTAGGATTAGTACAGTTGTACAAATAGCAGCCATGACTCTCCAGCTGGGCCTCCAGAAAAGCCTACTTAAGGAGAAGTGGCACTATCGAGTTGGAGCAACAGCCATTCTATATCTACATCCATCCGTCACATCTTGTTTTAGCGAATGCATCTAGACATTTGCACACATCCTAATAATTTGATTGTTTTTTTTGTGGAAGGCATAAAAAGTCTTATTCAGAGTGTCTGAATTTCTGCATTATGCACTTATGTTGTCCCTCGTTCAGACAGCAACCAGATGAACAATGTGGTTCAGACGTCAACCCTGATTACTCAACCTTACCTGACTCTGGGACCGATCACCAGCCCCTACGAACAGCAGAAGCCTGTCAAGGACCTCAACACGTATGCGACGCTCAAGGCTGTGGGTAAGTTCTTGTTTAGGATTAGAAATGTCAATGATGAGTAATAATAATCATAAAATGACATGTTGTATTTATTTATTACTATTATTATTACTGATATTATTAGTCTTGTTCTAATGTCTTGATCTAAAAATCCAACACATACTTGACTGGTCTTTGAACGCCTCACCAGGAGGAACTGCATTGTGTGCGTCCAGTCCCTGAATGCCTCACTCAGACTGCTGCTAGCTGGCAGAGACTACAATGTGACTTTTAATGTATAACCTGTGTACAAAGGCAAATAATTAGGAAGAGAGAGCATTTCCATCTCTACCACCATAATGAGATGATGGCGCAGGGAAATATCCACTGTTGTTTGATTAGCTGGGCGGTGAGCAACTGTCACACATCGACACAAATGTTTTGACTTGACAAACACTGTGGGTTGATTGGCAGCTCGCCTTGGCAGCTGCATCATGTCTGTGTTGGGGTCAACCTTGAATGCAGACAAAGGACAGAAGAACAGCAAAGCTTTATTCAGAGCCCTAGATTTAATCACCAAACAAAAAAGTAATACTATAACACTGTCACAAAGTGTTAGTTTCCGGTCTGAGAAGTGTCAGGAATGAGTGATTTAAAATCATAGAGACAGCGTTATAGTTTAGAAGATGTGAAATTAATCTGCTGTCAGAAATGTACTTTTCTGTAAATAGAATCAAAGTTGGTTTGATTTTCTATCAAATCCCTGGAGAACACACACTTAGTCAGTTTATCCACTGAGCATCAACTCTGAAACAGATGGAACTGAAACTGTATTTATAGCAGCAAGCTTGTTGTTCTGTGTTAATTTTGGAAACTTTAAGTGTCCAGACCAGCAGCAACTGTAGCGAGAAATCCCAGCTAGTAAAAAATAGCTGCATACTCTATGTAATAGTTTACAATTATAACAATGTGTTTATTTAGTACCAACAACAGAAAAAACATGTTTAAGTATTTTCTAAGGTTTACGGCCTTACACAACTAAACCCAACAGATCCCACATACAGCAAGCCTTTAATTGTTGCCACAATTATGATTTGAGGGCAACTTTGAAGAAGAAAAACTCCCTCTCTAATGAGGAAGAAAACTCCATTGAACCAGGTTAATGTAAGCAGTCATCTGCCTCGACCGGTTGGAGTGAGGCAAGATTACAAGTTGTATAACACACCCATTTAGTTAATTGTAAGAAGTCTCTCCACTACTTGGCCCTTTGGTCTAGAAATAAGTGGCATGAAAGCGGAGAGTAAATGTATTTGTAGCTCTGTGTTTGATGCTATTATCCTAAGTATAGGAGTCTTTTTATAGATGAGTCAATTATCAGCGTTTGACAGACCTGGTGGAAGGGACGGCAGCTATCAGCAGGAGTGTGCTAGGCCCAATCACAGACAAACACTCAGCTCTCTTTGAGATTCAGCTGCGCAGCTGAAGATTCTCCACTGCTAATCCGCTGAAGTGCTGTCAAACAAACTGATCATTAGGGAAAATAAAAATAGACCAATTCGTAGCTAATGAGACGGGGGGCAGGAATAAATCAGGCGCAATCAAAACACGAACGCCGGGCTACTGTACGATCTCCTCCATCGGGTCCTCGTCCACCTGCGCCGACGGACGCCGCTCGCATCGACGGTCCGAGTCTGATCGGAAAAGGCTACGCTGGAACGTAGCGCCATTCGTCTGAGCTAGCGGCGAAGCGAAGGCTTTCTGCACCCGACTGGAGATAAACAGTCGCACTGAGGCGCAAGCTTTGAACAAATGTCAGCAGATGTTTATGGCAACATACAGTAAATGCCATGAGGCAAGATAAAGAAAAAATAGCTTCGGTATCGCCAATATCATGTGTGACTTAGAACTACTGTCTCTAAACTAATACACAGGTTTCTCCTTCCACTTAGAATCTAATGTATTCATATAAGTGAGATAAAGTCAGTTTGGTTCATTTTTAATGAATCTCTTCATTATCCCTGATAACTACTGTGCAGGGTGTCAGATTAGATGACTTCACTTCCTCCCTCTGTTTTTGGGGGCCCATAGCTGCCTGTCTGCCTCGGCACCAGGAGCGCAAAGCAATAACTAATTATAAGAGAAACATCTCATCCCCCTTATTTGTGTATTTGTTAGCAGAGAAAGCTAACGACAGCTTCTACAGCAACCGCCGGCAAGTGATGGAGATGGCGAGCAAGGGCGGCCTTCCCATGGAAGCCATGGAGACGGAGGCCGAGCCCAGCAATCCCTACAGCCCGCCCAGGCAGCTGTCCGCCAAGCAGAACTGTCACAAATACAAAAGCCCCAAACGCCGCAGCGCCCAGTCGGTGTCGTACAACCCGGACGCAGCCGGCAGCCCGGGGGCGCTGAGGTGCTGGGAGAGCAGGGACACGCTGGGGCTGCGGGCGAGCTGCGGCGCAAAGAAACTGTGCATCATAGAGAAGGAGCTGCACACCACGCGCTACCTGCCTCCGCAGCCGTACTACGTCACCAACAGCAAGACGGAGGTGACGGTGTGAGGGACTGTGGAGGAGGAGGAGGGGGGGGGACGCTCCCTGCGGGTGAGTGACGTTTCATCCATGCTGAAGACACAAGCTGAAGGTGGCGTGTACAGGTACCAGACTGGTACCGGCCGCTGGGCCTAAGGAGGACACAGAGCAGAACATATCTGTCTTCATGTAATTAAGGCACCTGCTCTAAATAAATCACATGAAACACGTCACATATACAATGTTGCCAATATTCACTAAAGACCTGAGAAATAACAATTTTCATGTACTGAAAGGAAAGAAATTCATGTATTAATGCAGTAGCTGGATTATACTGGACATGAAGATGCGACGTCACAAACTTTCTCCTGAATATCCTTTACGTTTAAGCTCAGCTCTGTGTTGACGCGATTGGATGTTAATCAGTACACGAACACACTTCCACCTTAACTGACATATTGGGAGCACAGAGTGAATTTTTAGACCTTGCTAAAATGTATTTTCTTCTCCTAATGAATTAGACCCCAAGCTGTGCCGTACTCTCATTGTGAGTTGGTCGCACTCAGTTTGGATTATCGAACATCAGTGACTGCAAGAAAACGTGGAAATGACATGAGGTCATTTCTTACGTGGGTCCGTACATTTAGGTACAATCCACACTGTTAAAGTGTAACATTTGTGAATATACTGTGTCTTTTTTGTCCTGTCCAGCAGGTTAGCATGCAGCATGTAATGAGCTGAAGGTCACATAATGATGGACAGTTTGTTTTTTTCAGGAAGAGTAAATGAAGATAATATCATCCTCTTGTTGATCTGTGTTTAAAGTCGTTGTCGTTAAAAGACAACTGTGTGTTTTTAAATTGGTCGAATTTTGAGCATAACTGGATGTTTTTAGAACCAGGTCACTGCCAATAGTCCAACAACACATATGATCAGCAGTAGAAACAGCTGCAGAGTGTTAAACCAGTGATGCATGGGTGTAATGGTGCCTCTCATCACTACCAGCACATGTGATTATCCTGCCCCCAACAAAAGCCATTTCAGTGGTGGGGGATTCACATTTTCATAAATATATGCAAGTGAAGTCCTTCTAGTTCCAACTCTGTGTTTGAATGTTTCTGGCCTCCGTGAACAAATTCCGTCAGAGCAAACGCGAAAGTGTCGACTCGAGCGAGCCAAGAATTAGGTCAAGTCACTGGGATTCATGCCGCACCCCAGAAAAGTTCCCAGTCAATAATTGGAGCTGATCGTCTGCTCCAGCGACTCCCCAGCCGGGGCGTGTGTTAAGGGACGCTCACGCCCGCCTGCAGGTCTTAGTCATGACTATTTCAAGCAGCCGAGGACGAGGCTGGACTCAAACGTGATACACAAGTGGGAAGTGGGAGCTGGTAGTGTAAACGGCATATTTGAGCCTTCTCACGTCCAGTTCTTACGAAGGGACACGGATGCAGGTTGTTTTATTTGGGGAGCGATTAATATTCTCACACTTCCAAACAATCTGTATGCATATTTGTCCGATACCTATAAATACAGTATATACAGCGCACCAAGCTCTCTGTTCATATAATTATCAAGTTCACAGTTAAACTAATTCTGTTCACATTATTTAAAACCTATTATTAATTCAGCTAAAAACTTCATAAGAACTGTAACTGTTGTACAGTCACTAACGTTGAACGTGCCTGTGTTGTGAATACGAAATCAAATCATAGTCACATATGGAGTGCCAAATGTAAAAGGAGCACCTATAACATGTTTTCTCACATTTAGAGTAAATGTGCAAAAGTCTAAATGTAAATGTTAAATGTAAATGTAAATGTAAATTTAAATGTTAAATGTAAATGTTAAATGTTCGCCGAGTGTAAACTGAATATTCATGAATGTGCAAGTAGACTCCACCCCTACCCTCAAACAGCACTGGTCTAAGATCAGAGACGCGAACTCAATCACCTCAAACAGTGCGCGCAAACCCCGCCCACATCTGATCTGGAAACTTTTGTTTTTAGTCTGGACGTAACTTCGGCTAGCTAGTATAGTTAGCCAACTAATTCTACACCGGCGCCACAGAAATATTCTATTTAAACCTACTTAACTCTCCATTAATGGTGTTTACGACAGAACAGCAGTTTGAAGCGGAGCCTCAGCCCGCACACCTGCCGCTACAGCCCGTTCAATCTCCACTAGCGGGAGGGAGTCGGAGCTGGCGGCCATGATGGCTTCGACTTCAGGCTTCTCTCCAGTATTTTCGTGCACTGATCCAGAGTCAGATGTGGGCGGAGCTATGCGTACTGTTTGACGTGTTTGAGTCCGCGTCACTGATCTAGGATAATAGGGGGTGGAGTCTACTTAAATATTTAGTTCGATCATTTAACAATTACGTTTAATATTTACATTTAACATTTACATTTACATTGAACATTTACATTTAACATTTACATTTAACATTTACATTTATATTTAACATTTACATTTAGACTTTTGCACATTCAACTAAATGTGAGAAAACATGTTGTGTCATTTAGTTAAATGTGAGAAAACTAGTTATAGGTGCTCCTTTTACATTCGGCACCCCATAGTCACACGCTGGAGTAAATCATAATACAGGAAGATCTACTGTGATAACGCCGCATAAAACACCTTTGTGTATAGTAGTATTTGTTTGCAAACCCATAGTGAGAAGCAGCACTAACAGTATATTTGACTATGTTTAAAGTCCATATGATCACAAGTCAAATATTATATATTTGCGTCTGGTGATTTAACTGCACTATTAACTTAACTGTACGTACAATACAATTATGTTATGTTGGTTCCCACTGTTTGACGTTTCACATCATTGTGGTGTTTTATTTTGAAAATGGTTCAGTGCAGGCTGGGATGTTTTCTCTTGTGACTGCATTTAGAGGGAACACCCTGCAAAATGGTCAGGAACTCCACCTTTGACCCTTCAAACTGCAGCACGTGACAGTTGAACAAACATCCCTTCTTGATTATAACTGAGTGATTTAAGCATGTGGACGAACATCCACAGATGTGAGCTGTCTGTAGCATCTTTGGTGCCTAAGTGAACACCTGCCCCAACACCAAACTAGACGAGGGACGGACCGCTTTCATATGATGTGCTAGCAGTTGATGGGACTTTCTGTTTTAATATCACCTTTCTGTAAAAATGGTTCATCGTGTCATTATATTATCTGCATTAAATTATTTTGAATAACTACTTTAAAACCACATCCTTTGTCAGTGATTGTCATCTTCACCAAGTTGATTTGACAGTTGTGAAATGACATAAACAGTGATTACGACATTTTGACAGGTGACTTAGTCCAAAGTTCTGCGTTTGGAGGAAAAACCACAACTTTTCCCGAGTCTTACGAATGGGACCTACACACATTGGCTTGCATGTGTGCACTGGAGCCTCACTACTAAGAGCATTGCCTTCAAGGAGCTGCCTCTCCCATGTGTAACGCTCAGTGCATGTTTATCTGCCAAGGCCTCGTAGATAAAAGAGCTGAATGGATTTAGGAGCTGAAGCCTTGTGGAGTAAGTTAAATTCCATGGAGATGCCGAGGTTGGTCCTATGTGGATGAGTAGAGTAAATGAATAAAGAATTGAATTTTAGGATACAAAATGTAAACAAAACCAGTTTATTTAGTCTGTTGCAGCCAAACAAACAGCACTAGAGCTGACGACTGCAGGCAGCTTAACCAGAGACTGATCCTGAACCAGCTCAGCTCATGTCAGACCTGTTACAGACAACTCCTGTTTACAGCCGTCACATCGGGAGTTCTTACCAAGCCTCTGGGAAAACTGTCATTTTCACAAAGCACCAGGAGACAGACGTTAATTAGCAAATGATGCTTCCCACCACCAGAGTGGTTCCCCCTGGAAATTAAACCAGCACAATAACCCAGTTTTATTCTAATAGAGAGGCACATGTCCTGGTGTGTGGAAACTTTTAAGGCTCCAGGAATTAAATCAAAAGCCTCTGATTTTAAAAACATTAAACATGTTGTTTTACATAAACTAACACAAATAAAGGTGATGTTGGATTTACAGACTAAAGTGAAATGTTTCATGGCTGCGCCTACGACAATTTTTCCTAAACACAGATTAAAGTGGTCAGTACACTGTAAATTTAAATTATACACAGACGTGGAATCTTTGAGAAACGCCCATCAGGCAGCTGCACATTGTAAAATCAATTGGAGGGGGTGGATGGACTGATGAGCAGATGATAGAAGAACAGCAACCTACAGTACAGCATATCCTCCATCTATTGTGGGTGGCAAAAGATGCACCAGGGCCTAATTAAATGTGAGACATTGTGTGTGTCAGGATGGGGCATGATGAAAATGAAGCATTGAAAACGGATTTATGACTTGAAGCATTTAGCCAGAACTATCACATCACATCATGCAATCTTTACCCCTATTAAACGTGGATGGTATGAAACGAATACAAAGTCTGAGCCTGGTGAAAACTTGGGCTGATGCACACTGCAGAGACACTCACCCTCTACTGAAGAACAAGCAACCAGGCGCTGCTAAATTTACTGTAAGCTGTTGGGATAATAAGGAGCAATTCAGCATTTTGGGAAAACTGCTATTGTCGAGTTCAAAAATACCTACTGCATAGGTGTTAGCGACAGTTATACTGGAATAGGCTTCTGAAGGAAGTAGATATAGATGGTTTTCTTCCTGTCAGAGCCAGTGACAGAAGAGAAAAAAGAGCGAAAGACAAGGGGAGGGAAGTCTAATAGCTGTCTGACAGATTGCTGCTCTTTTTGCACCACAGCAACATAATGAACTAATGCTCTATTCTACGGATGTTGTGTAACGCCAGCACGTCCTGTCCTCCACAGAACACAATACAAAGCACAAAGCTAAATTCTACAGGGAGCTACCTTCATTTTGAAAGGAGACACGACATCAATGGCCGTAATATCATGTGTAGTTAGTCCAACTGGATGGTTAATAAGGGAGTCATTTACGAGGAGCCAGCAGGGCCAGAATAGGCTGTCCAGGCTCCCAACGAATCCATTCTACAAGCCACTGCAGAGCGACATAACCCAGATCATTCTGCCACTACAAGAGAAAAGCAAAGCAGCTTGGAGCCAATTCTGAGAGTTTCTGAAAGGCGGCACGCAGAGATTAGGAATGTGGAGCTCCACGGAGAGATGCCTCCACAGCAGACAAAGGCGTTTGAGGCGTCTTTCTTCCAGGCTCAAGGCTGAGAGAAATGTCATGGTGTTATTTTGGGATAGGAACTGTTTTCCTGGGTTAAAACTCTGCGATAGTCTGATTACCTTCACAGCGTCGTAAATGCAAGAGGCTGCAAAGTTGAGTTTAATTCTGTCACGTTGCAGCTTGAGGAAAGGATCCCTCCATCATCCATCCATCATCCATTTATCCATCCATCCATCCATCCATCCATCCATCCATCCATCCATCCATCCATCCATCCATCCATCCATCCATCCATCCATCCATCCATCCATCCATCTTTACATACATCATCCATCCATACATCCATCCATACAGCAACGTGTAATCTCTTGTGCTCTGGCCATACGTTGTGATGCTGTTTAACGTCTTACATCCCTATTAAGCAGCTCAGAGGCACCATTATCTCCAGGTGAAGCCACAGAGTCCACAGTGCTCATTTTATTTCCCAAACCTCTTCTCCAGTACAGCTTTGGTTCACGCCATCAGACTTGATTAACGTTTCAGCTGAATTAATGCACATATCATTGCTGAGACTGTTATACAAGTCTACTCTACTTCAGTAATTTCCTCAGAGGCAGGAAATTGCACTGAAGTTTTTGGCTTCAGTGACTAGAAATCCTGCAAATACAGAAGGCGAGAGCAGATAGAAATGTGAAGCTTTGCTGCAAAGGAAGCAGCAACAGTCGAAGAGTGAAAGTGGAAATAACTGATTCTGGTGACAGACACTGTGAAAAGAACGAGTGGCAGCAGACAGAAAGCTGATAAGAGCAAGATCCGGATCGACTTATTTAAATACCTGGCCTAGAACCTCTTAGTTCAGGAAAATATCTAGAACATCTCAGAAGGTTCAAAAACAAGGCAGACGTGAGGCGACGTGTTCACATTCAAGTTTTCTACAAGACTGAAAACAGACACGGCAGCTACAGTACAGGTCGACAAAAGAAGACATAAAGCATCCAGAATAAAACAAGAAGAATATCAGTAGGCTCATAGCTCATTGATGCTGGACAGAATGAGCTCATCTGAAACAAGACTTTAAAGAGGATACAGGTTAGTGGTACAAACTCGTGAAGCCATTTTGAAAATATGAGCATCTTCTTTCACCCTTGAGGCTCTTTATAGCTAACAATGCAAGCAACAGGTCAGTCTAACAGTGGCCTCCAGTGTGCTGAGTAGTTTGAAGACTTTATAACAAAACCTTGTCAAAGTGATAACTGTGTGTGTGCTAAAATCATTGTCTAAGAAAAGGAACCATTAAAATATTCCCCACATCCCACAGGCACGGTGTTATTTTTTATTATTGACCTACACTTCCATCCACATTTATTCAAACCACTACCCTAAATGTGGAGCAGGAGCCCTGGGCTACACACACACACACACACACACACACACACACACACACACACACACACACACACACACACACACACACACACACGATCAACAGTGTATTTATGATTAAAAACAAAGGGCTGACGTTTTAAATTAAATACATTTAAAGCCACCGTACAGAATTTTTCAAATCTTAATGATTTCTCCAAACACATAAATCACATAAACACCTGAAAAGTGGACTGCAGGCAGGTTGGGTCCTGGCTCGTGCCCTCATTAGTCTTTGATTTTACTATTGGTCCATGTTGAGAGGGACAGAAGTGACCTGGATACAGTTTGGCAGCAAGAAGGCAAGGATTATAATAGTGTAGGCCCTCATGTCCTGAAATGTCTGGATGGTGGAGTGAAGCCAAACAGGACATTTATAAGATTATATTTAGAAGACGAAGACTTCAAGGATGCCTGCTTATGGTTTGGAGATTATCCAATAAACGCTTGAAAGTCTGAGGCCAGAGAACTGACAAGGGGTAATTCCACAACTGTTACTGATTCTAGTGTGACAACCGCATTGACATGGTAGATGGATAGATCTATCCAGATGGCTCATGAGGACACAAGTACAAAAGAGAGACAGCTAGCCCGTTTCCCATTTCCTTTTCAAAGGCAAGGGATGAGGATAAATATCGAGGCTTTTTAAGGATGACACAAAGGAGATTATTTTCTATTCTGAGAACAAGTTTTGAAAAGTGACAAATTTACTCTCATTTGAAGAACTGAGAAGTACATGAACATGCTGACCTGCCCGTGACTGAGGAAGCATTTCTATTAAGATAATATAGGATCCAGTTTTGAAGGAAAGTAAAATAGCACGCTAATATAAATGAATAACTCATTTTAGATCAACTGTAAATATGTAAAAACCTCAAAACAGAGCAGAAAGCTTCTCCTGGGATTTAGCTGCTGCTGTTTCTTCCTCTGATTGGGGTCCACGTCTCCTCAAAGCACGTGTCTGAGTGTGTGGAGTGTCTCACCTGTCCTCTTCCAGCTCTCAGAAACTAACATTGCTTTGATGTCCTCAAGGTGATTCAGCAAAAGTCAAAAGATGCCGTCCGTCCATATGAGTTCATTTGCTTCCTTTCCCTTTGTAGACAGAGGACAGAAATGTGCGCAGTACATCCTCTTTGTGATCCGCCCCTCCATGCATTATAGCACTTGTTCTGTAAGCAGTTATAAAAGAAAACAATATAAGAAGAGTTTTCTTAGGAACTATGATTATTATGTTATGTCACATGTTTATTCTCATGCACAAAGCTAGAAGCTAGTGTGACACAATCATATAATAGCTCAGCTGCGATGATTTGCTCTGGTCACAATGATCACAATCAATTAAGCAGTGGCTCAGCTGCTTTCGCTCCCCAATGCAGAACCAAAGCTGATGGTTTCTCTCTCTTTTCCTAGAGCTGTGTTATTATTAATAGCCTCTGCATGGGTTTTGGTGGCTGTCAATAGATTAAGGTGGCACTAGGTTTCAAAGCAGTGGCTTAAATGGGCGAAAGGTCATCGAACAATTTTATTAACAAGCGTATTCCTCAAACAAGACATTCCTGGTTGTTTCATTGTAAATGCTAAGGGAAGACAATCCACCAGAGGATGGCGGTGTTGTGTGACGCTACATGTACAATTACATAGTACATTAGAGGTGGTTGTGACAAAAATGTCCCCATGTAATCTGTTTGATTTACTGTGATTGCCTGTGTAGGGACGAATAAAACAGTGTAGTTTGTTAAATGTTTTTACTTTTGAGCAGCAGATCATCATTCATCCTGCGCTATTCTTGGACAGCTACAAATATGTTTGCATTGCGTCCATTTGCAACATAAAGCAGCATCTGGTAAATCATAAAGAACTGGGCAGACCCTGAACTGTTACAAAATATGAATCTTCGTTCGCTTTTGTCAGCAGCCACGTCATCTACAAATACAAGGAACTGACTTCCTGTGCCCACACAATGGCAGCTACTCCATGCTTCACAGATGAGGTGATGTACTTTGGATAATGGATCATGGTTCCTTTCCTGGAATTATTCTCTTCCAATGCGTGTGCCACGAGTTGATCTTTGTCTCACGTAGTCCTACAGGTTGTTGTTGTATAAAATAAGAATACAAATCTGGTCTGAGGTGGAACAACTGTGACAGCTCCTTGTGACAAACCTGCTCTTTGACTGACTGACATATGACTAAGAGCATAATATCTTTTAATGGATGCAGCATTGACAAGTTAATTCATGTGTGAGCACACAGTGTTATCTGGATTCGGTTGTCCTTCCGTGCATGACCTGTTCATGGTTGTCCACGAGAACCCAGATACCAAGAAGAGCGCAAACAAAAAAGTTACTTTGTACAATCATAGAAATAGACCTCTGGAACTGACCTCATCATACACGGTCAAAATTATAATATAAATATATACATTATATAAAATAATGGGAAATAGTTCGATTTTTAAAGATAAAGTTTAAGCAAAAACTTAATAAACATGAATTCAAATAAGGACACTGGGTTCATTTTCAAAACTAAAGTAAATAAACTCTGTGTCAGGAACCTGCCATTTGTAAATACCAAAGGGCGTTTGGATATAGTGTCTTATTAGGTTGGGAATATGTAGGCGTGCGTGAAATATGGAATAACGAGATTGGGTGTACATTTAAAAGTTATTACTGAATTATTTATACCTTACTAAGGGTAACAGAACATTTGCGTATCTGATTGTTTGTATTATTACAGACCTGAAATAAGCATAATAATAATCAAAAGTCAAAAACATACATCTCTACCTTGAAGCTGGCATCAGCAGCTTATGCTAAAATAAACCATAACAATGAATAAATTCAGCAACAATAAGCCCTGAGAAAAAACCAACAGACCTTCAGCACCTGGAAATCAATGGGTTAATTGTACACTTTCAGTGTGTCTGACTCCAGAATGGTTCCAGGCAGACTTTCCATTCAGCAGGCAAATATATTGCACAAGATCCCTTCATTCAGTATTTCACAGCCTGTCCACCTTAAATCAAGAGCGTTCAGATTTAAGGTAAGCAACATCATTTCAATTTCTATCCGCTGTATTTTAATTACATTTATTTATATAGAGTCAAATTGTAAATCAATCATCCGTAGTCACTTGATAATGTAAAGTTTTAGACCTAACAATTACATTCAATATTTTAGCATTATGAAATTCAAATTAAACTTTATTTGAAAACTATTACAAAATCACAGGATTTTTTCAGTGTAGTGATTTGAGTCTTTATATCTGTATGGTGACATTGTCCACAGCTGGCATGCAACCCATTGTGCTGTTGGTGCTGTGGGTACTGGGATCATCACTGGTAATGCCAGACCCCGACACGGCCGCAGAGAAGGTGACTGAGGAGCCCGTTCCGTGTTCTAGGGGATGCACCTGCCTGCACGATGACTACAGCCTGGAGCTCAACATGTACTGCAGCGCCCGGAACTTCACGCAGATCCCATCGGACATGCCGCCCTCCACCCACTCTCTCTGGCTCGACGGCAACTTCTTCACCTCGCTCCCGCCGGCGTCGTTCAAGGACCTCGGCAACCTCGATTTTTTGAACCTGCAGAGCGGGCGGCTGGCGACGCTCGACCCCCAGGCTTTTAGAGGCCTGAAGTCACTAGCGCACGTTCACCTGGAGCGAAACCACATCCGCGCGCTGCCGGGTGCGCTCTTCCAGAACACACCTAACCTGGCCTCGCTGAGTCTGCACAACAACCAGCTGGCTCGTATCGAAGACAGACTCTTTGCAGGACTCTCGCACATGTGGCTCCTCAACCTCGGCTGGAACTCCATAGCCGTCTTACCAGAGACGGCCTTTCAGGATCTGCAGGGCCTGCGAGAGCTTGTTCTAGCGGGGAACAGACTCGCTTACCTGCAGCCGCAGCTTTTCCAAAGCCTCACCGAGCTTAAAGAGTTGGATCTAACTGGAAATGCCCTCAAGGTTATTAAAGCTAATGTTTTTATTAAACTCACTAAATTACAGAAGCTGTACTTAGCCCAGAATCAGATTGGGACAGTGGTACCCAGGGCGTTTTTAGGTATGAAGTCGCTCCGATGGCTGGATCTCACCAACAACAGACTGGCTTCTCTGCATGACGACACGTTCTTGGGCCTGCACAGCCTTCACGTCCTGCGCCTCTCCTACAACTCGCTCACTGGAATTAGGCCCAGGACTTTCCGTGACCTGCAGTACTTGGAAGAACTGCGGCTCAGTCACAACAGGATCCGAGCCCTGGGCGAGAAGATATTTGAAGGGCTCGGTCACCTGGAGGTTTTAGAGCT
Source organism: Betta splendens (assembly GCF_900634795.4). NCBI lineage: Eukaryota > Metazoa > Chordata > Actinopteri > Anabantiformes > Osphronemidae > Betta > Betta splendens. The sequence continues at coordinate 7,702,726 of NC_040888.2, forward strand.
CGAGCACAACCAGTTGCAGGAGGCACAGCTGGGTAGTTTCACCGGCCTCTCTCGCGTGGCGGTTATCAACCTGTCAGGAAGTTGCTTCAACAGTCTACCAGACCAGGTGTTCATAGGCCTGTCCAAGCTTCACAGCCTTCACCTGGACAAAGGCTGCTTAACAAGGATAACAACTCAAGCCTTCACTGGACTCACTGGCCTACGGAGGCTTTTCTTGCAGCATAACAACATCTCCGTGGTGGAGCACCAGAGCTTCGTGGACCTGGTGAGTTTGCTGGGACTGGACTTGAGTTTCAACAAATTGGAGGTTCTCACAACCCACACATTCACTGGCCTAAAAAATCTGGAGTACCTGCTGCTGTCCAACAACGAATGTCGGCAGTTCTTGCAGAACGGCACCAAGCAGCTACTTCCAAAGCTGCGCTACCTGGATCTCAGGGATAACGCATTGACGAGCATCATTCCCGATTTCCCACAGAACATGGAAAAACTCTTGCTGTCTGGGAACCAGTGGAAATGCGACTGCGGCGCCCTGCCGCTCAGAAACTACAGCATGAGGAATCCAATGGTGATACCTCGGCAAGTGGAGACCCATGGAGAGGGTGAAGAGCCCGACACAACTATCACCATATACAACAACATCACGTGCATCAGTCCACAGCGTCTAGCTGCTCAAGATCTACGAGATATTGACAATGAATTCTTCCAAAGCTGTTAACAGTTTAATTTTGGGGAATGCCTGGTACAGAGTACACAACACTACAATAATCTTAGTTGTAATACTACCAAAACTGTGAATTCAGAAATGCAGATGTGTGATTCAGGTTTATGCTTCACTTGAACTATTGCTAGATACGCAGGTATCCTTTTAAAAATTGTATTTTGTTTCATAAGTTACCAGTAACTTTATTTTTTCTTTTGCTTCAGAGAGCTGCATTAAACCCATTTAACTGCCACAACAAATGCGCTTTAAAAGGAATAATGTGGAAATTAACTTTGAAAAGCAGCTTATTATTCTGCTTATGATTGACACTCTTTAAAATAAATAGATTTAGTTAAAGTTAAAGTTAGGTTACGTCAAGAGATCAGAAACTAAATGTTGGACAATATGTGCAGTTCGGTTGTAATGTTAGATGTCAGAAAGACGTAAGAAAACTCCACGTATGTCACTTTAAAATGTACGGTGAAAGTGGTTTTACAGCTGCAATAAAAGTATTTTAAACTTTGATTACTTTCTTCAGAGCTTCAGAAGGACAATGAAGTTTAACAGAATAATAAAGTGTGGTGAGCTAAAATCAACCATGTGGGAAAACAACAGGACGTAGTTACTAGACGTTACGTTTGAGGCGAATAAACAAAGTGATAGTACAGTGTAGCGTAACAGTCAGCTATAGCTTTTCCATATTTCACTTCATCAGAAGTGCAAACACGTCCATTCAGATTATTTATTACTCATGCCGCACTCTCAGCCTGCTGAGCAGAACCTACCCCGCACGGAGGACTGGACAGTGGAGGATAAACGTCTCCTTCCTGTATGTTTGCAGTTTAAGTTTGTTGCGACGCGTTTGAGAGCACCTGAACGCGTCTTAGTCGAGGAAGCGCGCGCGCGACGCTCGCAGGAGCCTTCTGTTGCCATGGGCAACCAACCTCCAACTGCCCCACACTTTTAGCACTTTTATCGCGCTTGTTGCGCAAATTTCCAAATGTACTTGAGTCCTTCGTCGATCTTGAAGCGTTGAGGAATGCAGAACTTGAATTTCGCAAAAGTAAGTTTATTTTATTTTTTTGCCCAACTAACGCTGGTTGCTGTCGACAGCAGATAACGTCAGCGATGCGAGCGACGGCCAGAAATATTTCTTCTTTTCCGTCTGAGCCCGAGGATGCGGGTGTTTCCAGCAAATTACAAAGACCAAGTGGTTGTTCCCTGAGGACCACTGAAGACAGTGTTTCCCCAGAAGATGAGGTGAAGGTGGTCAACTAACGTTAAAAGTAGCTATAAGGAACTAGGATGCGTTTGTGTGCGTTCTCAATAAAAAAAAGTCTGTTTTGTGTCCATGTTCCTCAGCAGCGAGATCTGGATAATTACCTCCAAAATCTTAGAGAAGATGCAGGTAAGCAAATTAATTGCTCAGAAGCTTGTGAATGCTATGCTTTTACAATACATAGTTCTAACAGACTCTTTTGTCGATAGATAGTGACAAGGACAGGTCCCATTTGGAAATAATGGAGAGACTGGTTGCATTCTCTAAGAGGCAGTTATCTAGAATCTCCCCAAATCTTCCATCAGAGTCCAAATCAACAGCCAAACACAACAGTCACCAGGAGGTGAGACCCAGTGTCGACGTGCACAGCGGAGCGACAATAGACGGCAGGTGAATATATCCTTTCTTAGCATTATTTATATTTTTGCATAAGTGTGTCAGCCAGTCACGCTGTTATTTGTCTGCCTACAGCAAAGGGACTGACAAGTTCAAGCTGCAAAGGAAAACACGGGCGGTGACTAGAAATGAGCATAAATCCCCCAGCGTATGTGCAGATCCTCAAGTCAAAGCATCAACTGCTCCCCAACACCCAGTCAAAGAACTAATCATTAACCAGAACGATGCATGTGTTAGTGGCCGACACAAGCCGCTTACACAAACACCACAACGCAAAGAATATGCGCATCACAAACATCACCCAACCAGTTCTGTCTATCGGAAGCAGCCAGCTGTGGAGAGGACAGATGTTCTCTACGATAATGTGAGTGGCACAGGAATAACAGAGAAATACATTTATGATTCATTTAAACTGCTACAGTACAGTTATTTTCCTCCAGGAGTCATCTCATCTGGAGTCCTTCAATGTGCTACCAGAAGACATAATAAGTGAGGACTGCATTGTGCTGATTGTCCAGCTCTCCAGTCCCGGTGTGATCAGAGGCCGAGCTCATGAAAAGGGAAACCGCCGGCGTCCAGCAGCGACCGAATCACACATCTACAACACTTTGGTCTCTTGGTTTCTCTCGTTGGTGAGTGAGTGGAGTCGCTGCAGGTTGTGCTTTATTTCACTGTAATCGTGGCTCAGCGTGGTGAGTCGGTACATGTTCTAATAGGCTGGCCCAGACCCGCATCCCAACCAGGACAGGGTCCCATTCAGGGTGGCGGGTCTTCAGCAGGCGTGGACAGAGGAAGGACTGGCTTTACGTGCTTTAGCTGTGGCTCATCACAGTTGTTCCCTGGGGGTGAATAGCGAAGTAAAAGAAAATCCAATTAAAAACATCCAATGATGCCGATACTGATGCGGCCCTTTTTTGTTTATGTTGTAGAGAAAGGATTTTGTCGCCTACGTCTGCAGGTTCCTCTCTGAAACCTCACTCAGTGAAACTGCCCACTGGCTGCCGAAGCTCCAGGATTTATTGGACCAACAGGGCTCTGCCTCATCCATCGACCTGCCTTCTTCTAGCTTAAACGCCTTTATCTCTGCCACCGCCAGCAAAAAGGTGGGGCACCACTTATTTTCCCCAAAGGTCTCCAATAATTTCCTTCCATGATACATCGTTGAGTGCATTTTTGTACTTTGTATTGCAGTCAGTGGACGAGGCGATTGGTCTCAGTCCAGGGTTTTACTGGCAGATTGTGGAAACTCAGGGGGATGTTTGCAGGAGGAGAGAGACCACACAGGAGCTGCACACAGAGGTAAGAACGGTGTCCTTTCAAAACGGCCTTTGTTGTTCATTTTAATTGCTTTCCTTTGATTTTAGGAATCAAAGAATCACAGACAAAGCACTTACTGTGGAGAACGTGAATGCAGTATGTCGTTGCCATAGGTATCATTGGCTCTGGGGGGCAGCGACGTCTTCCGGGATCCGCTCATAACACACTACACCCTTCAGCTGGTCCTGGACTCAGGACTAGACGTGTGTGGCCTCCGTCTGCTTTACCCCCCGCAGAGGTTCCTGGGTCACAGCGCCGGTAGGAGATGACGGAGGCCATCTGTTCATAAAATCGTGCTGCGGCGCCTTTGAGCTGACTGGTTTGAAATGAGTCCTGGAGCTAAACCTGTCAGTGGATTCATTGAGTAAAAACAAGTGAACGGAGCTCTCCCTCTGAATCACAGGTGTTCAGCGCAGCTCTGACTGCCAGCCCGTCTTGGCCCTGGCTGTTCGGGGCCCTCGTGCGTTCTCGGTGCTGAAGGGTTTTACAGACTCCTCGTGTCCTCTATTGTCCCAGAAGACATATTCGAGTTCTGCCGGGCCGCTGCAAAGCCAAAGTCAGGAACCTTGTCTCTTCCACTCACCCGGTCTGGAGAGTCAGGTCCACAAGGAGCTATGCTTGTGGTTTGCAGGAAGACTTCCCAGAGGAACTGTAGAGAATCACAACCAGCATCTGAACAGGTTTCTTCCTAAATTCTAATTCATACTCAATCTATTTAAACAACAATCTTATATACTGTACAGACCAACACATTTTACCTCCCCCATGTTAACAGGACTATTCCTTCGGGTGATGGTGTTGGAGGCAGCCTGTTCAGTTCAAGCACATCGCCTGCGTTTCTGTGCGCCACATCTACAGGTACCGTCACACGAGCAGAGCTGGATGTTCTGTTCTCCGGCCTCCATCTTGTCCGTCCTCGGGGGGAAACTTCGTTTGCAGCGAGGATGAGAGAATCTGATCCCTCTCTCTCTCCCGCCCAGCCGACGTGCTGCTCGTGGTCGCGCCCGCCGTGCCGGCGCGCTGTTACGGCCCGGTGTTGGCCGTGTGCGAACGTAGAGGCTTCGGTCTGGAAGGGCTGCGACGCCGGACGCTGAAGAGAAACACTGGCAAAGTGCTAGGATTAACCAGGGAGCAGGTTTGCAATGCTTTGTGTAGAACTTCATAACGGTTAAGGAGGTGCTGAAGGTGTGTTGAGTAGAAAGGCTAAATGTGTGTATTCTTCCAAGGTGAGAGTGTTCTGCAGTTTACACACAGAGTCCTTGGATCAGAAGGGGCTCAAACCACCTCCTCAGTGCTTAGTGGTTTTACTGAAGAAAGAGAATGCCGTGCATCACAGTCTCAGTCTGCCAACAGGTCTTGTCCTTTATCTGTCTTTATGGCATCGCTCAATTCCCTGAACTGCACAAAAAGCAACAAATGATCACTGAGACATTCTGCACTGTCCCATTTCCCCATTCTCAACAACCTCGTTGACACGACTTTCAGCTCTAATGAGAGAATTAAGGGCTCGTAAGCTTCTCAGCTGCATCCGCCTCAGAGACGATGGCGTTCAGACAGCGGAGCCCAGCCTCTGTTTCCACACTGTGCCTTACAGCAGTAACCTGTCCCACACCTTCAGTAAGCATTAATGGGTCTGTTCAGGCTCTTGCAGATGCTCTATAATGACACTCTTATCCAGTGTGGTTGTTACAGTGCGTTTGCTGTATTTCCAGTTAGGTCTATGTGGACAGTGCCTGATCCTACCAGAGTGATCCTGTCCCATCGCAGGCCTCACACTGACTGTGACGTGGAGCAGGTGGTGATTTTGACCCTGCGTGGGAAGGACATGGGTCACGGTTTGGGCCTCCTACATCGAATGTTAGCAGAAAGCCCAGAAGGTGGGTGAACTTTTCAAATGTGTTTAGACGTGGGGGTGGAAGCAAACAAACAGAACTTCAAATGCCCTTTAAGAAATGAGGAAATTGTATTAATTAAAATTCTTTTTATATCCAACATATTTTACTTGATATTGAAGGTGGCACAGAGCTGCTCGGCCTGAAGTGGCTGCCTGGCTTGACTCAGCTGCAGGCTCAGGAGCTGAGTCCCTACGAGGTGGGGGAGCAGCTTTTCCACAGTAGCGTGGAGACGCTCATGTCCTCCCCTTCCCTGTTATGTGCTCTTAAACGAAGGAACGCTTTTGCTTCGCTGAAGACGCTCCTACCATATGATTACCCTGGAAACCTGTCTGTCCTGATGTCACCCACACCTGAAGTGGCCTTCAGACAAGCAGCGCTCTTCTTTGAACACTGGATGACTGGATGATCTTTTTTCACTCGTTCACTGCTGTTAAATAAGATTTTTTTCATTATTTACATTTACATTAAACTGAGAATTAATAATCCCTCTGATGCTGCAGGCACAATTTTTTTAAACTTAATTACACATACTGTTCTGTTTCAATGTTTTCGTGCTATCTGTTCCATCGTTGGTTTTTACGATTAAAAGAATAAAATTTGACTGACAGAGTTAGAGTTTGTATGTTGCCAATGCAGCAAATGATACTTACCTGTAGGAAACGTTGGCGTGCATGCATCTGTGTGTTGGTTCTTCACTGGCCCTCTGCCTCCGGGAAGAATATATTATGCAGAGGCAGCCGAATATGCAGGACTCATCCCTGTGGGCAGACACACTATGGCTCATTTTATAATACTATTGTTTGGGGAGTGCCATGTACAGTACTGCATCATTTCAGAATTAAACTTCCCAGTATGCAGCTACAGGTGGTTTGAAACATCAGTGTTTAATGTTATAGGATGATGAAGATGAAAAAGCTTACAACAATAATCATCTTATATGTGGTGATGAAATAGAAGATTTATATATATATATATATATATATATATATATATATATATATATATATATATATATATATATATATATATATATATATATATATATATATATGGATAGCTCAATCGTTAAAGTTGCAAGACTTGTATACGGGTGGGCTCCGGACAGCACAGAGGCACTCATTCTGGCTGCACAGGAGCAGGCCCTGAGCACCAGAGCCATAGAGGCCCAGATCTACCACACCAGACAAGACCCAAGGTGTAGACTGTGCAAAGAGGCCCCAGAGACGGTCCAGCACATAACTGCAGGGTGTAAGATGCTGGCAGGCAAAGCATACATGGAACGCCATAACCAAGTGGCTGGCATAGTATACAGGAACATCTGCGCGGAGTATGGACTGGAAACCCCAAGGTCAAAGTGGGAAACACCTCCCAAGGTGGTAGAGAACGAGCGAGCCAAGATCCTGTGGGACTTCCAGATCCAGACTGACAGAATGGTAATGGCGAACCAACCAGACATTGTGGTGGTGGACAAAGAGCAGAGGAAAGCTGTAGTGGTGGATGTGGCAATACCAAGCGATGGCAACATCAGGAAAAAGGAACATGAGAAACTAGAGAAATACCAAGGGCTCAGAGAAGAACTGGAGAAGGCTTGGAAGGTGAAGGCCACAGTGGTGCCTGTGGTGATCGGAGCACTAGGGGCTGTGACCCCCAAACTGGAGGAGTGGCTACGACAGATCCCTGGAAAAACATCCGAAATCTCAGTCCAGAAAAGTGCAGTCCTAGGAACAGCAAGGATACTGCGCAGAACCCTCAAGCTCCCTGGCCTCTGGTAGAGGACCCGAGCTTGGAAAGTGGATGAGACCACCCGCGGAGGGTGAGAATAGAGTGTGTAGAGTGTGTATATATATGCTACTGTATGTCCTACATATGTCATGTACTGTTATGCACGTCTCATTTACTTTAAAGTCAAAGCACTGACCACTGCAAGGTTCAATCATTTATTAAAACCACACACAGGTCCCAAAATGAATTAATCATTTATTGGATCTTGGCAAGGATTGTAAAGGATGTTCAAATAAAACTCAAGCTTCAGGTGACCTTTGTAAACCGTTGAAAACCAAATGTTTAGTGTTTCTTTTTTTTGGCTTGTTCACTGATACTGTCTGCGATAGTTACGGTGCATAGCTCTTTCTACTGCACCACTGATCCCAGTGGCATTGCTTGAGAAGCTCCTGAGGTCGTGCTACCATCTAGTGGCAGAGAGGATTGAAAACAAACATGAGAAACTTCAACTTGTCTTAAACAGGTATGAACACAAACACATTGAACGTGTGACTAGAAGCTTCAAGTTCAGATTTGGAAAAACTGGGGGGTATCATTGTACCTTCATTAATGTCGTGTTTTCTCTTATTGCCCAAACAGCTTGAAATCAAGCAGTATTTAGGAATTTTATTGTGAGACAGAAATTCCGCACACACTTCAGATGGAAAATTTGCTTTAATTCTCAAGATGATAAAATAATTTTGTGAACTTTGTAAACCATTGCATAACTGTAGTGTACCAATTTAACAGGTGTTAACAAACTATGAAGAATAATACACTACAGAAAATAAGCATTACACAATCCTCAGTGTAAAAAAGAAATTTTAGTATTCTAAGACTTGCACGTATTTTGTATTCACACAAACATTACAAAAATATCAATATACCAACAGAATCATTTCTAAGATTATCAATAAATTCCTAAAGTTTGTCACAAAATAGGGAACACATTTTTACTCTATCAATTTATGTATCCGTAAATAATGTCACATCCCGCTTACATTAAGGTAAATCCTTGAAATGGTTTCCTCAGATATAACACATTCTGCATTAAACCACTGTATTACCCTGAGAAAAATACATTTCTTATATTACGTCGTATCGACCAATGGAAACTTCAAAAACTTGCAATTTGTTTTAGTTCTAATAAAATTTTATTGAATAGCAGTTCACAACTAGATGCTACATCATAATGAATTAATTGCGCTCCATAATATCCAGTGACCTATTCATTGAATATCTAATTTAGAACATTACATTCAATATTTCAGGGCATCAATGTTATCGTTTTAACATTTCTACTGAAACTTTCTAACATACTGTATATGGAACAAGTGCCTCCATATTCAGATTATTTACCTTTGACAACATTTGTTGCACTAGTATTTTTCTTAATTTCAACAGCTCCATACATCATATTCATATACATGTACAAGATTGCATAAATCTTCAGGCTCCATTTTATAATATTAAAACAAAAAGACAACACAACAGCTAACAATAATGCAAAATTGTTTAAAACTATTCAATGCAGAGCATAATGATACATCTATTACAGGTCATTTACAAGATAATTCCTATTTGGTGCTTTTCTTTACAATTTAGATTTTAATACCAAAATGACAAATTGAGACCAAAATTGTGTGTACAATATATATTGCTGAGTTTTCTTGAATGTTTTGGCAAATACAAAGTAAGAAATTTATAGTCTTCGCTTCATGTTTCCAAGCTACTGGAGCAAATCTCAAAGTATTATCCTTTTTCCTTTCAGGTCAGTTCAGGTCTGAATGGAGAAGATCATTTAGCAATTACATTGTGGTCCACAAAATCATTGTAAGGCACTAAAATTTTGATTGTAATTAAACACGTCATGAGTTATAATTTTCCTTATACTGATCATTATTACGTATTTATCAAAAAGGCACGGATATACTTCAAAGAGTAATTGGTCCATCACTTGAACAAATCTGAAAATGGTAAACTGTGCTTACCAAGTGTCTTTTTAGGTAGAAAATTTGAATTGGGGGAAGAGTAGACCACTAGACAGACCAACTCAACAACAAATTACCAGTTTTAATCATATTTGTATCTGACGCTTGTCACAATCATCTTCTGTTCCCTGCAATTTCTCAAAATAAAAAAACAAACAAAACCTAATTTGGACCACAGTGTTGAAAAACAAAAAGACTTTTTTAAAGCACCTTACAGTAAATGCAGTCCAATTACAACAACGTTAAATGCATAACCAGCAAAGTTATGTAGATTATGTAGTTTTGTAAAAATCAAGAAATAAAATTAACTTCAAAACAATAGCGTAGTGAAGTTTATATGGCCACTTCAGAAGCACAAATGTAATTCACATTTGACATCCTTCACTGCAGACAACAATTTACTGACACTGAATCCTCGCTTACGTCAGTATGTGCTAGCCAGTATTGCACAAATCTGCCATAAACGCCAAAATATATGCAACACAAAATCAAATACAAATACACATTGTTAGGATGTGACCCATGCATTTTTGATCATTTCTGCATGAACTCAACTTAGCCTACCTTTAGAAAGAGAAAGAAGCGATTCATTACTATTGAACATGGACGCTATCTATTTAAGGTACTAGGTGATCACTTTTTTTAAAAACTTATTTTAGCTTTCTTAGTTAAATAAAATGATGAAATGTAATACAAACGAAAAATAACAACAGTACAGGTCTTTGGTAAAAAATGGGCTTGTGTCCATTAATGTTGAGAAAAAAAGCCTGTTGTTTACTACTTGGAAAACATACGTCCCACTGGATGAAATATTAAAGCAAAAAACCCAACCCCCAAACAGAATTCCTCATAATGATGGACTTTTGAACCTGGGAAAGCTCCAAAGGGTCAGCGTTCAATTTTTATCCGAATTCTGTTCAAGGGTCAAATGTACTTTTACGATACATATTTGGGCGACTACTAGAATACTACTTTGGTTGCTCTTTAGATTTTCACACAAGACATCAATCACTTTGTTGAATTCACAGGGAAAACAACACTAACCCAACAACCATGTGAAACAAGCTGCACTTTACACCGCTACCCAGTGTAAGTGGTAAGATGCTTTTACTTATCTCAAAAATATGGGACGATCTAAACAGCAGTACAAGTCTGTGACATCAATCTAGGCGATTTACTAAGAAGTGAAACGCAAAAAGATTTACAGATGAAAATTGAAATAGGTTTTAGCCTAGTTCAATGCATATTACAGATTTGAAAGTTTATGAAACATTCAGACATCTAAATGTATAACATGAAGACTACATTAATACCTTTTTAAGTAGCAGCGAAGCTTGCAGAAGTTATTAAGCCTTTACTACACTAAAAATAAGTCAATACAAATATTCTGGCAGTGTGACAGTGCGATTTTTTTCCCCCCATTTTTTAGCTGGTTAATATACTGTATGTCATAACATGCAAGATCAGAAGAGATTAGCCTGCCTGGTAATATGTGGTAATTATAAAAATGCTAAAATACCATAACCTTTCTGAATAATTGTCCTCTGAGTTGCTTAATTGTCATGTATGTAAACGTAAACAATGCATTTTCCCACATTTATAAGTAGCAAAAGGTGTACCTGGAGATACATGGTTTTCTATTGATTTTAAAGCAATAATAAAAAGATTTTAAACACAGTATAAGGTCATTTCATTTAGAGGAAACGAGCACAAAACCTATGCAACATCCAACTTACATGTTACTACGGACTTCTTCATTTACTGCAGATATATTACATTAGAACTAAGTTATTGAACTGCTTAAAATGCACTTTTAGATGTTGCTATATAAATTTGCCAGTCAATGCTTGCATACTCCCAAAATGTGAAATTGGAAAACCTAATTTTGAAAACTGAAGCTGCACTGAAAGAGCACCATGACCAAGGAATGAGTGTATGGTAGCTGGAAGGGGGGAGGGGGTCACTTGTAGGTTGTAGTCAGGACACAGGCACTGACTGATGTTTGCTTCCAATTACCTTCTGTAGAAATACTTAGATTGGGCCAAATACAATGGCATATACAGTATTTATATACACAGACACACAGAGTCAGACACATTAACTCTTCTACAAAGGTAAACAAGACACATTTTGCTGAAAGTGTGTACAGCATGTACAAGCTTCAACTATGTGTGTTGTTCTGACAACTGTACACATAACCTTTTGAAGTAAGGCAAGGCACTTTAGAGTTGGAGGCCGATATGTTCTAGACAAGGTCAAGAGGCTAAATTCCTACAAAAATCACCATTTCAAGGTTTTTAGCAAATACAATACATGCTTTTCTAGTGGCTAGGCTATATAAATCTCTACAAACAAACCTAACTGACTGAAAACAGCCTTAACATGTAGCATGTGCTATGTCAATATTACAGCTGCTGGTTATGCCTAAAATGCATTTAAATTTGCACTTACTTGATTGAAATTTTATAAATCTAACTATGAAAGTAGAAATTATTCTATGAAGTCCTTTTCTATGAAATCTTAACATCTAGAACCATGGCATGATTTTAACAGTAAGAAACATGAAATATTCAAATTATGCTTCACAGTACACACAAAAGCTTCGGACATAAGCTTAAATAGAAACAAAATACAAAATAGCAGACAAAAGAATACCTACAAAGCAGCTTAAAGCAAATGCCTATATACCCTTTAATAAAGTCCCAGGTCAACAAAGTGCTTTGCTTTCATAAGAATTCAAACTTCAAAAAGGTTGGTCACAATATCAATGTTTGAACTGACTGCATCAATACAGACTGAAATTTGGGAGTTTAATGAAATCTGACTTTACCTAAACAGGAACATAGCAACTTTTCAGCATCACTATTTTTGTTATGTGGTACTTGGATAACCTGCTTCTCTTTTTTTCTCTCAAATGCTCCCAAATAAAATTGTTTGATTGTAATTATCTTCCTTATCTTAAAAATCAGCTTTGGGTTTTGTTCATTTTTACCTAATGTCACTAGAGTAGTAGTAGTAGTAGTAGTGGTGAGTATTTTAGCTGGGTTCCACACTGGCTTTTTTTTGCAACTGATATGGCACTAGTTGTACTGAACACAGTGGGCTGCAGTGAAGCTTGCTGCGATAATATACTGATTATCTTTTTCTTATTTCCAGAATGAAAAAAACTATTTTAAATACAGCATGTGGTAGACATGTACTTTCTAAACTATTTTATAACCATTTGCAGTTAAGATGAATATTAAAATAAGAAAGCTTAATTTTTCAAATACTGTATGGGAAACTTTGAAGTAGCTTTACTAAAACATTATTTAGCTTCAAATGTGCTCTGAGGAGACTCTAAGTGCATTAAGTTAAGAACGCTACCTCAGGGGATTAGAGATGGATCCACAGTAATACCAAGTGTAGCAATAAGTATTTGGAATCGCAAAAAGAAAAGCATGATGGTAGAAATAGTGTATTCACTTTTTAAATAAATGAACTGGTCCCATCTACATTTCTTATGTTTAAATTTATATTTACTGTACACTGGAAATGCGTATGTGCATTTGGTTTGAAAACATGTAACTGTGTGTTGTATGTGTATCTGGGCACTAGATTCGTGTCTTAAACATGATCAGTTTGAATTTGGACTGAACATTTGAGAAAAAGCAACACAATGTGATTATATATTCAAATCTGAATGCATGGCTTTTTAAACAGAAAGCCATCTGGTTGACCAAAGTAACATTCATGAAAAATGAGCAAAAACTATAATGAGTGAAATCCCTGTACATTCTCTGATTGACAATACTATTTTTTTTCAGTCAAACCTCGCTGTATTTCAATTTGTTTAGCGACTGTATTAAAACAGACATTGCTATTTAGAAAAGATTTCTTAGTAGTTTTTCAAAAAAGCTAATCCTTTAAATAGTACCTCGAGTAATTTTACATCACCACTTCACTATTTTTGTTCTACAGTAGGGACATTCTGTTTTACTAGGTGCACAATTTTCACATAGTACGTAATGTTGGCAAGGCTGGAGAACAACACAGCGATCATGCTTTTGGCAAACTATACATTTCTTTGACTGAAGCTGATATATTACCTGTTGGGGGGAAAAAAGAATGGATATCAGCTACAACTTAGGAAATGCAAATCATGCAGACTTTTCAGATAAGCATGCTTAATGCCAAAGCGCACTTGCTAGCCTTACAAACAGTTCTGAACCCATGTAGATGCTACAAATGAAATGCTGTGTGTGATCTAGTCTTTCTTACCCCATCTATAAGGTCTAGGTCATTACGCAGCTGACTCTGGATGGAATGAAGCTTTGACAAGGGGAGCTGGTCCAGCTCTCCATAGCTACGTAGAAGAGCTGTTCCAGAAGTGCGACAAAGCACATCAAAGTCCCCTTGGAGTTCTTTCAGCTTGCGCTCAGTTTCCTCGCGTTTCTGTTCTGCCAGCTGCCGCTCTGCTTCGGCTGTTTTTGCTTGTTCCTTTGCTTCATGAGCATCCTTCTGTGAAGCCTCGCAGGCCTGGAAACAGTTAAGTCTTATAATTAAAAATATCCTCACATTGAAGAGGAAATCATTTAAAACAGGAAAAAATGTCTACAGAAAGATAGTGTGTTTACCACTGACCTGTTTGGCCTGATGCCAGGCTTCCTCCCACTGTTTGATCTTCCTCTTGGCCTCATCCAGCTCTCTAAAAAGACGGGCCAGATCAGCACTGCTGGTCATGGATGTTAAGCTGCTGAAAACTGGGGAAGGACTTGGTGAAAAGCTGCCACTTACAAAGTCCCAAATGTTGCTAGCGCCTCCATTCAAGCCTAGATGAGTGAACACAAATAGTTACTGTGTTGAACTGAAATATGTTTTTAAAAAATTTAATTAGGAACTGTGATTAATGGTATTACTTTTTTCCCAATTTGCTCTGTTTAAGGCATGGATTTGTTCTCAAATGGAAATGTGCCACTTTAAATTTTCTTTGTTTCACTAAGTTGTTGTGATGCTATTTCTTTTATCTTTTCTCATGGGAAGTGGAATATGACATTTATTTAGCAAGGTTTCTGATCATACCACTTGATGCACTGCTGCCCCTCTAATTGACTTAATTTTTACACTGGAAGTTTTTTATCCAGATATACATTACAGCTTTGAATAACTCATTAGAAGTACACCAAACAATACATCTAGGTTGAAACACCAGCTCAATATTGCAATCTAGTACAACAATACACAACAATATTGTTGAACATAGTAGAAGTGCAGCGAGTTTAACATTCAGTTTAACATATATTTAGCTTTTCAGCTCAATATAAGCAAGCTGTCTTGATGCTATCAGCTTACCCAGAGAGTTCTGGGAAGAGGAAGTGGGTGTTCCCAAGAGGCCATGTTCTTGCTTGGCCAACATATTTGAAGGTTGATTTTGCTGAGAGACTGCCCCAGACAGAAGGGACTGTGACAGTGACTGGGAGAGAGAGCTTAATGGGGAGGTGGAGAGGGATGATGAAGAATTAAAAGAGGATGATCGTGCCAGGGAGCCAGGAATGTTAACAGGAGCAGATCCGACTAGCACCCTTTGACCTGAGAGAATAAAATCAATTCTATTAATGCTTTTAACCTCATATGAAAGAACAATGAGACCGTGATCAAACACGAGGCAGAAAAGGTGTCCTTACCTGCCAATCCAACACCGTTATCTTGCTCCTCTAACTCCTTATCTAGGGATGCAACATTAATGTCACTAAAGTTGAGGTCCAGAGCAGATCCTGAGGGAAAACAAAAAAGATCTGACTGCCAATTGACAACCAAATAAAAGAGCGACGGTCAAATCAAGCAGTTTACGGTTAGTTTTACATGAACTTACCGATGACAGACTCCACTGTGTTGCTCCCTGGATAGAAAGGAGTGGCTTTTGCATTCATTGTTGATAAGGTGGTGGGTGAAGAACTATCTGAGCCAATACTGGAGGCCAAGCTTGACGTTATACTGGAGGTGAAGCTGGATGCTAAAGGATTTACTGCAGAGAATACAGTATTTTGTGTCTGAAAAGAAAACACAGAAAAATTTTGTTTAATTTACAAATAATTCACTATTATTATTTTTTGTATCAAATTAATGTACAACATGTAGTGTAACCTAATGTCTTACTGAAATACAAACCTGTTTTTCTTGGTCCATGGATTTCTGATCCACCTGCCCCTTGTTCTTAATCTATAAAAGTTTGAATAACAGAAAGTTTCAGTGTAACAAATGAAATTAAATTTTTTTTATCTGTAGAGAGAATTTTGCCATTATTAACTTAAAAGTAATTAAACAAATATTATTAATTACTGTGGTAATTTCAAGTAGTTCTTGAGTGTGCAGTAAGTTTCCTGAATTAAATTCAGGTAGGACCAAAAGGTGTGTAAATTGATTCTGAAGAATTAGTTTTAGTGTAAATAAGTTGGTGGCAGTACTGTGTACTTACATATTAGACTTCAACAATAATATTAAACATTTATTTAATTTATTATTCAGAAAGGTTCAGGACCTCATTGCCTTACACTGTATAGAAATTTCATATTTTATTTTTGAACGCAATAGTGTAATTATTCAATCTGTACTATTGTATAGAAGCTAAAATTAATCATTGATTAAGAAACATAGGACCCCAAAATAAATGTACTGATCAATAATATATGCAAAATAGTATAAAGTTTTAAAAAGAGGAATGACATGACAAATAATGGATGAGTAACAAAAAAAAAGTGACTTCAAAAGAATGATAATGATGTCAGGGCCTGTACTGTGTGTTGTATTGTATTCTTTCTGAAGCTATAAAATGCAGTCTGAGTACCTGATCCTCACGTTCAAAGCCCGGAGCTCTAGGGTAGTTAGACGTCAGAGTTGAGAAAGTGGACAGGGTGGACTCTGAACATAAACTACTGCTATTTAAGGATTTGGGCCTGCTGATGGATCCCACTGGGGATAACAAACTTTCGCCTTCTGAGCTTGGCGTTACAGTTGAGCTATTAGAACATGAAACCTGAGAAAGAGAAGTGCAAATGGACTTAATGATGATGGTGATGAAAAAAAAAATTAAAAAATAAAATTCTGAATTGACTATGAACGTGATGGCTGTAAGAAATAAACATCTACCACTGGATATTGCATCATCTGTTCTTTAACATAAAGTTATGTAATGTGAAAAGACATCTCCACAGCATGGCAGGAAATGTGTCTACTGTTGAACAGGGAAAACATACACTTCCTACTTGTCCGTTGCTACTGGTTGCACTGGAGGTGGAGTTTCCCCCACTGTTCCACTCACTGACTGGACACTCTGAATACTGCTGAGAGCCCAGCTGGGACTGTGAACTTGACTGTATTGCTGTTAGCAATGAGCTCATGGTATCTTCTGTAGAGGGGATTCCTGGTAAGATATTGCAGAACAAATATCAAAGTGAAAAAATCTGCCTTTTCACATGTCAACTATCATTTTGCATTGTCTTGCGACTCTGGTTTAAACATATCACGTATAATACACAAAACAAAGTTCATCATGAGAAGTATATGAAACAGTTTCCAACTGTAACTTCCACTTACTTTCTACATGTGCAAATGCACAGAACGGTCCTCTAGGACAGTATCCAGTTTGTCGCATGTCATTGCATTTGGTAGATTTGTAGATCTTGAAGAATGAAAATCAAATCAGTTAGAATCAGAGTTACACAGTTCAGTATCTGGTGTAAAATCTGCCTATATAAAAATAAAATGTCACTAAAATGCCATTTAACAAAGAAGAGATTGTTACTTTCTTCCTTGTTAGTTCATGGAAAACACAAGAAAATCACCTCCGGATGAAACTGCTGTTCAGTACGAGAATGGCAATACTGGCAACTGTCTCCACTTTCACACTTTGACGGTTCGCCCCATTCATCCCCATGTTTCACACTTGGACAAGGAGTTGACCTGAAGTTTTAGTCATATTCATTAATACATTGCAATTACACAAATTATTATGTATTTTAAAGCCATTAGAGTCACGTTTTACCTATATTTGAACTTGCGAGGATTCCGTCTTCGATCTCTACTGTTGTGGTAGTGGGGACATGCATAGCCCTGTCTGCATAGTCTTGGGGGCTTAGTACACTGATCTGTTTTATAATTGGCTAAAACAAAGTTGGTATCTGCAAAAAATACATACAAAGTTCTTACTTCGTTGCCCTTTCATTTAACAGTAAAAAACATAACTTCATAATAATTTGTACCCTTTACACTGAAGCACTGAATTAGATCATATCAGGAAATAACTCACCTTGCCACCGGGGGTCTTCAGTCAAAATTTTTTCAATCATTGCTTGGCTAGCTAACACACCAGGCTGCAGGTCAGGAATACCTTCCCCTGATCCCAGCTGTCCGTTCTGAAGGGCCTCCTGTGCTTGGATCTCCCTGTGCATGAAGTAAAGTTCATTTCTATTTCTTACTCAACAAAACAAATAATACCAAAAACTTCTTAAAATAACAAACATATTCTATTTTAATACTTTCAAAAGCATAAACTGTCCATCAAACTTTATTTATTTAGCAAGTTAAAGAAAATGTAGTGAGGCATGTGAGTCTGCCAGTTTAAGTAAACGTTCTGTTCAGGAAAGCCTTTGTTTAAAGTCTTGGTATCAGTCGTATCAGCTGACCTGACCCAGACGCTTTCAGTAGCACAGGGCTGAATGGAACTTGTTTATCCAGTATCAGGTGGTTGTATATTTTTTGTGCTAAAAGAAGGGCATCAAGCCGAGCCTTAATACCACGGTCCAAACAAAATTATTATTATTCCGCTAATCCAATAATAACCATAAAAACAAATATTTTGCTGACAATGTGTGAGGCTTGTGGGTGAAATAATTGGCAGGAAAAAGAAAGGCTACTATTTGCTTTGTATGTCACCTGATATCATAGACTGGAGGTCGAAGATCATGTGGCCCATGAGCAAAAGCACAGTGGAGGCCATTCTTCACACAATGCCCTCGAGCATCGGTCTCATGGATACAAGTGCCAGTCTTGTAGTAGCGTAGATGGTACTTGCGCTCTGTGTCACCAGTGGTCCGATGTAAATACGGACAGCTAAGAGAGCAGGGATACGACATTTAAAATAGTAATAATAGTAATATCAATGTAATAGAAAAAAAACGTCTGAACGCTGACGATAACCAACAACAACAAATAAATATGACATTATTTTGAAGAACACTTAAATTCTCATTTCAGAAACCAAAAAGAATGACGCCAAAATGTAGAATGAAAGTGTAATAATAGCTGCATGCATTTATTTTAGGGACATCTTGTGAATTTAGAGCTGAGGGAGTAGCGATGCCCAAGAAATGTATGGGCAACAAGCCTCTTGAATAAACTCAATTTTCCTTTCTTGAGCAGCAATAGTTGCTATAGCAACACATAAGGTCATACAAAAATAGCTTAGACTGGCAGAAGAGGAACTGTAATGACTGCAATTCTTCTCTTTCCATTTGTTAAATTTTTTTATATATTTTTGTCTGTGTTAAGCCCAATTAAATCTTGTTACACTTTTAGGTAGGTTGCTGTTTTATAACATTACGTACAGAAAAAATACTGTATATTTTTATAAATTTCCTGGATAAACTGCAAAACTTAATAACGCATTCTAGAAATTCTCACAACAAATACACACATTGCACTTTCATTTTCCAGCAACCATATTTAAAAACGTAAACTTTCATTTGCAACTGTTTAAAAAAAAGAAGATATGCTGCCGCAATACACTTTGCATAACCAGAAGTCAGCAAGGGCCCTAAGCAGTTTGGTGCCCTCGGCAAGAGCTTCAACATCCTGGTGTAAGTCATCACTAAGCCAACATGTTATTGTTATCATATTTTTATCTCTTGTAATGAACTTGTAACAGCAAAAGCATTAGCAAAATCAGCTACAAAAATACCTTCATACAACTGTCTATTACTATAATTCCTAGTAAAACATTTTTTAAATATTTAAAAACAAAACTTTTTACTTGAAGTTTACAAAATTAGAATTGCTTAGGTTCACCTAATTGTAGAACTGGCCCTGCCAAAAGTTTATACTCTCTGTTTAAGTCCAGTTAAGCTCATGTATATATAAATACCATTACATGGAGCACTTCCTTAATGCTGCGTTACATAACAACAAAATCAAGCATAAATAGAAAGCCAGCCATTTTAGAGCTAAACTGCAGAGGTTTTGTTCAAACAACACAAAGGGCAAAACTTTCATTGAGTTTATTTCACTCTGAAAAAATGCTCCTACACAACTTTTCCAGATGAGCACTCATCTGGAAGTTATTTGCGAGAAGCCAACGAAACACTCAGCTACTACCACTAAAATGTGTCATCAATTGCACTGTCAAAGTGCTGTCACCCTTATCTCGACCACATTAGCAGAACATCTGTCAGCAGCTGCAGCATAGTAAGTAAGTAATTATGGCGGTTGTAATGACTGAATGTGGAACTTACTCATCTCCATCTGGGCAGATGCCTGTGGTCTCATCATATTTGGTGCAGTACACGTCGGGGCTGTAGTTAAATGTTCCGTCTCTCCTCCTGATGGGACGTCTTCGCCGCTGGTTAAGGAAATGCCAGTGAAAGCACGTAAAGGGTCTGTGCTGCGTACACTTGTGCTGGAGGAACAACGGGCACTGCTCTGTCCTGAACTCCTTCAAGTATCTGAAACACCAAAGGCAAACGGAAATGCAGCAGCGGGAAATCGATTTTTATTACA
Source organism: Betta splendens (assembly GCF_900634795.4). Lineage (NCBI taxonomy): Eukaryota > Metazoa > Chordata > Actinopteri > Anabantiformes > Osphronemidae > Betta > Betta splendens. The sequence continues at coordinate 7,722,817 of NC_040888.2, forward strand.
ACTACAAATCACGAGACGAGTCGATGGCGGAGGAAAAAGTTCAGAAGCTGCGTGGTGCCGTGTTATGCAGCTAGTAGTGCAGGCTACTCCACAGCCTGGGTCACTAGCGTTAGCCCGGTATTCAGAGAGCTAACTGCGCAAGTATTGTGACGTACAGCCAATTGAAAGTCCCGGAGCATACGTCTACAAATGTGCGTAGTAGGAGGGAACTCAAAATAAGGCCGAGCTATTTACAAGCAGACTGGTTAGCGAGTTCCTGGCTAATCATGTAGCAGACCAAGCTGACGGCATATTATTCAACGGGTAATTCAAAACAATTCTCTCAGTCTGTACAACAACCGGAAGCGACTTCGTTAAAGACTGGTTAGACAATTAAGCGACCAAATATGTCCGTGTTTGCTACATGGGGGCTGTTGACGTTAGCGCGCAGTGGCTGCTGGCTATGCAACGTTAGTCACAAAGCCAGGAAAGCACCATGTTTTAACGCACACACAAGAGTTGAGGAATGCAAGAAATTCAAACGCGCGTGGATGCACGTGCGATAAAACATTTTGGACAACGACAGACTTAGTTGTTTTTTTTTTTGCAAGCAGCTTTACTTACGTATAGTGGGTAGGTTTCTCGGTTTGAGGAGACGCATTGGCCGCCGTTTTCGAAACCGACGGCATTTTCAGTCAAAACAATATATTGCGCATGCGCTCGGTTCTGTTGCTCGCGTGCATGCACGTCCGCCTGCACACAAGTGCACTGCAAAACACGAAGCAGTGACGCAAGGGGGGCGCTGCAAAAACGAAACGACGACACGTGACACACCTCTGACAATGTTTATGTTGCTGTTGCTCGCGCGCCTACCGATTAAAACGGAGAATATATTACATCAGAATGTATCCTGAATGTATGGCAAGTTAACCAAGATAAAGTGTAGGTTTCATGTACGTATTCTTGCAGATTTGATGGTAATGTGTGGTAATATGTGCAATGTTTTCTTGATTAGCATCTTACTTGTGGTCAAGTTATCTTGCAAATGCACTTCATAGTACAAAATAATACGTACTTCAATAATTTAATACTATTTAAATGCTTCTTCTCATTTAAAATAAACTCAATGACATATCTTGGTAAACATATTTTTATATATGAATATTTATGTATATATGCCATTTTGATATCGCAAACCTACTTGCAATAATCAATTTGAGGCGTCAGCTTTTTTCTGTCCTTCTGCATGTAGGAAGCTAATCTGTACTATCAGTTCTTTTTTGTCCTGTGAACGATTTTAATTTACAAATGCAATTATATGTCTAATCCAACATTCATCTGCTAAGGTCAACGGAGTGCACGGCCTTATAATTATGCATGTGCTCCTCTCTAGCCTATTGTAATTACCTTGACAAGCCCCATCCCTCCTCAGTGTACCTTTCTGATGAAAACACAAACAGACAAACATTTATTCACACGTTGCATGTAATAAATAGGGCGGCTTTTATGTCTGTTTCTGTGGCAACATTTCTCTTTCCAATAAAAAGTACCATTATTTCCATTATACTATTTCTCTAGATTACATTCTTATCATCATTTAGTTATGCAAATATCACCGATTTAAAGATGACCAGTACAAGATTAGATTAGGTTATGTTGCTCTTTCGTCACATAATAGTTGCTTGTAAGATAATTCTTTATTCAGCATCATCCGAATTAAAGATTGTGGATGTAAACAAGATGGAAAGTCACACCCCTCTTCTCTCTGTGACGTCAGTCACAACAAACCTTTAACCTCACTCAGTAATCTCAGCTGTACACACAGTCCCCTGTCAGTATCTTCTCACAGCCTCAGATCTCCAGTCGTGTGTGTAGCGTGTAGATGTGTGCATGTGTGATGTAAAGACGGCCCTTTGCGTCTCCCTCTGGTTTGAACTTGGTGGGTCCTGCGCTCTGGTGTCTAGGGGTTGCTTGTTTATATCAATGAACTTGACAGCCCTCATTGCATTATTACTGGCCCGTCCTCGTGCTGTCTGTGGCTTTGGGGGAACCAGCTGTTCGTCCAGAAGATTCTAGTCTTCACACGTCAAACTAACACAAACAAAATGCAGAAACAGAATCTAATGTATACTTGGAACAACTTTTTTTATCAAACCATGAGAAGCAGAACATGCTGAGAGTTTTAATGGGATGGGAAGTAAATAAGTCATGGAAAAATCACACAAAATAATCTTTAGTAACCTGTACCACATGTTTTGCATTTTTGCCGTGCTCTGATAAACAATCGCTCAAACAAAAGTTAGCTCTGTTTCCCAGGCTGCTGAGACTATTACAGCTGGAATAACATTTTGTGGTCTGGACTCCTGGTTTTCCCATCCGACAGCAAGGCAGGATGATACACAAACACAGAACAAGTTCACCACAATGTGGCAGTACCCCAATTTTTAAGTCCAAAAGAACAAGCTTCATCTCAGGTCCAATCTGGTTCCCGTGACTTTTAGACCTCGTCTTAACGTTTCTTACACACAAAACGACAGATCACATAGAAAGTGCTTTGAATTTGTAATAACACATACTGTAAAACAAATACTTTGCAAAAGCTCATGACAGGTTTCATGGACCCTCTAGAGTCTGATGCAACACAAATGTAGTGCACCAGTGCAGCTTGGTCATTTGCAGCATCTGGAGGTGTAGTTATTGATATAACTAAATATATTATAGACTTCCACTGGTGTAGTTCAGGATCACAAAAATTTAAATAAAAACAAATAACACGCAAAAGTGAACTAATGTGTATTGAAATGAGAACCTTGAATGTCACACCCATTACCTTAATGCGATGGCGGCCATTTCTTTTTTATCACACTCCTTATGTTATGATAGATAAGAACAAACGATTAACAAAGCTTCATATTGTCACCACTGAATTATGTGTTTACCCAGTTCCACCCCCTTCTGGCAAAACAACACCTGCTACTTTGCGCCTTGTGCCATAATGCTAACGTGAACTGACAAGTGGCCATAAATCAGCCGTTTGTCATTCCTACATTAACTGCGACACATTCTGTCTGAAAAAAATGCATCCTGCACTGCATATCTTCAACTCAGAGATTCAGCATGAACAACTTGTCGTGTAAATAAGCCGTTGGCTACATCATTTTTTCAATAACGCACAACTCACATTATGTGATTAATCTCTTTTTCGTTGATTTGGATTCAAGCCCTTTTTTTGTTTGTTTTCCCATGTTAAATCTTCACCTCTGCATGTTACACTTAAGGACCTGGCTTTGACTTTGGTCTGATGGATGCCTTTTCGCTTTCCCCGCTTACCTGTGAGCTTTTACTCCAGCATCCAGAGCCATGCTGATCAGTTACCTGCATATTCTCACTCGGTGGCAGCCGCCATCGGCCCCATCGCCCCCCATGACCCCTAACAAATGGACGTGCACGCGGACGCTTGCGCCTCTGAAAATGGGCAGCCTGATTCGATTTGACGCCACACAGTGTTTCCACTACGCAGGCGGCCTTCGATATCTGTCCAGGTCGTCCCACGCGCCCAGAAAAATGCAAAATGTTTCATTACTGCCCGTGGTGCACAAAATCATTCTCCTCTGGGACTCGTCCATCCATTAATTACCTCTGCACTGTACACGCTCTACTCCCAGGGCAGACGCTGACATTTTGCTCCTCATTTTATTTATTGTTTCCTGCTTCGCCTTCTGGAGGAAATTGTGAAGAAATGATACAACCAAATACAATCAGCATGCAGATAAACATGAGCACAGTGCTGTATGTGCTCTACTTAGAGATAAACATTTATGTCCCTTGAAGATGCATTCCTGGTGCTTTTTGTTATTTTTTTGTTTTGTTTTTTTGTTCAGAAAGTGAGCTGCTAACTGAGACAACTATGATGCGAAGCGAAGAAAAGGAGAGTTCACGAGCGCTGAGGTCATATTTCACACTGGGCGATACACGTTTTGTGGATTCCGCAGCCGAGTAATCACACCTCCGATACTTTGCTCCGGACGGGAAGGTGCAAATTAAGGCTGTGGTGGCAGAAGCGGTTGACGACGGACCAGCCGGCCTTCTGCTTTATGAACAGGCGCAGCTTGTCCTGGAAGGTTTCTCCCAGGAAGCTGTAGATGATGGGGTTGAGGCAGCTGTTGGAGAAAGCCGCCAGGTTCACAATGTGGCCCGTCAGCGGGTAGTCGTGCCATAAGGTGGTAGCAGTCCGCTGCGACGGGTCGGCCGTGCCCTGCAGGAGCTGGATGCTGATGAAGACGTTCTCCGGCAGCCAGCAGATGAAGAAGACCAGAACCACCACCACGATCATGCGCAGGGCCTTCTGCCGCCGCGGCCACAGCCCCCGGTGCTTCTGGGCCGTCATGAGGACGCGGCCGATCAGGGAGTAGCACAGCCCGATGATGGAGAAGGGCACCAGGAAGCCGAAGGTCACCTCCAGCCACTGGATCTCGAAGACGTTGGCGAAGCAGAAGTGCACCTCGCCCCTGTGCTGAGTCTGCACTATGGTGAAGGGCAGCAGCGTGGCGATTATGGAGGCCATCCAGATGAGGCCGCAGCTGAGCTTGGCGTGCTGCATAGTCCGCAAGGAGCTGCTGGTCATGGAGCTGGCCAAGGCCATGTACCGGTCGAAGCTCATCCACGTCAGGAAGAAGATGCTGCTGTACATGTTGACCTGCAGGAACAGGGACATGAAGGTGCAGAGGACGGCGTAGTCGTAGTAGCGCTCGTTGAGATTGAACACCTCGATGAGGGAGTCTGCAACCAGGATGAGGTCGGCGATGGCCAGGTTGACAAAGTAGAGGTCGGGGATGGTCATCTTGTCCCGGTGGTTCAGGTTCACCACCAGGATCAGGATGTTACCGATAAATCCGATGGGAAACAGGAGGATGGTGTAGAGGCAGGACAGGAAGAGGCCGATGACGTAGGACTGGTACTTGTCGGAGTTGTCGGTCAGCTCCGTGGTGTTGTACTTGTATGAGCTGTTCAGCTGCTTTGTGCTGTTAAGATATATCCAGACCAAGGAGATTTTCTGCACTTCCATGCTGAATACTTGAATCGCTGACCACACGCGCGTGACCTGGAGCTGCTACATCGTTCGACTGTGAGGGAAAGTCATGGATGCGGAGTTGGCTAGTTCATGGCTAGTTCGGCCCCATGCTGACCTCAGAGTCCACCCAGCACAAGGCTCCGGACCTGCTCCGTGTCCAAGCATCGACGCTGGCGCCTCGCGTCCTCCGCTCCGTCACAACTCCTCTTCTGAGTCATTTGATGTGAGCGTTGTTTTGCGGCCGAGCGCACGTGGGTCATTTATTTAGCGAGGCACGACCGGAGGCGCTTTCCCCCGTGACACCTGAGCTGCGCAAGGAAAAAAAAAACACACACAAAGGACAAAAGCGTGAAATGCACACAAAGCAAACAAACTGCCAAAAAGCCCAACCGAAGCCAAAGACGTGGATCTCAGTGCAGAAAAGTTCAAATCTGAACCCAGAGCAGCATGGTGCTCTTTTCACAAGTCAATAAAAATGATATTTTTTAGATTAAAGTATTAAATAAACACATCTGAAGGTGCTGTACATGGATGAAAGTAGGCACATTAACATTCAACCTTCAGACTTAAACAGATGCATTGAAATCCTCCGTAGAAATCCTCGACCGGTCTGGGCTCACTCAAACCGGTTTGTCTGGACCTGACTATTAATTGGAGAGATGAAAACGTGTTTGCGTTCATGGACCTGTGCGTAAACTTCAACCAGAACCCAATAAATGTTTGTCTCTTTTCCGTAAGCTGTTGCACTACAAAGCGCCTCCAGGCTGTTGCTACTATTTAACCTTGTTCAGCCGTTAACGCCTTGAGGACCTGCTTCTGTGGAGCTGTTTCCTCAGAGGGTTAACACTCGACGTGATAATGGCCTTGACGGCGCCAGACTTTATGAAATGGGCCTTTTTTTTCAAATTTGAAACCTAAGACTCCATTTGATAGAAAGGCAGCGATGTTATTATTCGTGTTAACTGCACCAGAGGAAGACTTCCACAACTATCATTTATTTTAATAGCAATAAGCAGAAAAAAAGCTAAGAAAAATTTCATCAGAAATCTATATATGACTTCTGTCTTCAACCTTTCTCTGAATAAAAATCAAAATATGAAACATGTTAAGAGCAACAACCTAAACTAAACTTTTCAGGACACATAAGCTGTAAATCATATAAGACTGTAATGTTATTTGATTTAATGTCATGTCTAGGTTATAGTTATATATATTCTAATTTAAATACTATTAGGGAAATATTTAGAAATTATCTCTTATCATCCTAATGGATGTTTTAACCTTTTTTAATTCTGCTGTTGTTGGTTTAACCTTGTTAAACTCACCGAGACATAAAATTATGCAAAAGACACTTCTGGGAAACTATGTGGACTAATATACAAGATGTTATGTAATTGGATTCCACAAGTTTAATTCTGCATCATGCTAAAATTAGAAACATATTTGTGTAAAAGAATAACTCTGCACAGCAGCATCACCTCTAACTGATGTTTTGAGGATTCTACCTGACATTCACATAAATCACACATAAACCTCTGAAATAACATAAAAGCAGCACTTACCTCAATTTGACATTTGTTACTACTTCATGCTTGTCCGGCTCAAAAGTCAGGGAGCCACAGATTTGCAAAACCCCGTCCTGGCTCCGCTTGTGTACCACCTGCTGTTTGGCCCAACCCTATCTGGAGAGGAGAGGAGGGTGGGAGAGGCAGCGAGCGCAGAGATGATCCGTCACCCGCGGTTTCTCACTGAGCTTCATCAAATTCCCCTTTATTCTCCACCCCGTCTGCGACTCCTGGTACCGGATCATCTGTTAAAATGACCCAGGACCTGAGCTGGTTCCAGCACGAAGCCAAAGTTTGTACAGCAAATAAGTCGAATGCGGCATTTGACCTGATGTGGATGTGTCGTCATGGAAACCACTTTTATGTTGTTCCGTGTTGTTCACCTTGGTGTGTACCTTTAGTCTGCATGCGACCTTTCTCAGGCTTTCCATCAGGATGTTTGTAACATAGCTAATGATCAGTTCATATCACTGAGTCCCACGTAGAACAGAACACAATGAGCCATGCTTATTTAATGTTCACTGTCAATATGACAATTACGCTCAGATAAGGCGTTAAACCGGGGAGCTTTCACTCCCAATAACACAGAAACACAACAGACTCTTGGCTCCTGGGTAACATTAACATCATTTGCACTAATCTGTGTGTCCAACCTGGGACTATGGAGACCTGCACTATATGATGTGGTGTTGGTTAGTGTAGAGTCTCACTGGCAGCCAGACTTACAATAATCATAGACAAAGGAGCAAATATAATGACATGGAACCACTGCAAACTGAACTTGATCATTAAGAGGAACTAAAACTGGAGTAAATCTAATAGGTAATAACGCAGGACAGAGAAGAAGAGTGTGTGTCCAGCACAACCAGAGGAATTTCTCCTTTTACTCTAGGGTCTGTGTTTGATTGACAAGATCACATCTTTCAGAGACATCTGCCAGGTGGAGGATGCAGCTATTTCAGCATCACTCTGCTCCGGCTCTTGGCCTTGAATCTGATTGCAGCAGCCGGTGGGGTTCTGACCTTTCCTCAGTCTCGGTACAAGGAAGTTCAGATCTGTCTCGATTGATCCTAAGGAAAAAGTAGCAGTTCAAACCAGGCTGGCAGTGATTTGCCCTGGGTCTTTAGTGAAAATGTGCCGAGCTACATCAGCGTTGGTAAAAGCAGGTTACAGTCAAGTAAAACAAAGATGATACCAGATGTGACGTTGTCTTAATTTAGAAACAGGGTAAAATAAAATTATAATGTAAAATGAATATTAACAAAACATGATGTTTCATGTCTCACCATTGATTAATCTAGATAATAATCTAGATGTTTTCATACTCTGGGTTATTTGGCCAGGCTTGTTGGACACGATGCAGTTCCCCGTCACATCCACTGGGTGGCGCAGTGACACAAACTATAAAGAGCAGAATTCCAGAACACTGCGTACGGAGTACAGGCAGAATCAAAGGAAAGTGTAATGTGATAGACATGCATTTGAAAATATAAATATGAAATTTGTCTGAAACATAAAGTATAATAAAATATAATAAAGCTTCCTGGACATGGTATGACATCACTAGTGCTGATGACAGTTTAACTGATTGCGGGTCAGGAAGTGGAAGTTGGCGGATGCAGCGAGCTCATCCACCTCCACTCCCCAGTGTGCTGCGCTGCTGGCTCCATCATCTGCGTCTGCGTCTGCATCTGCATCTGCGTCTGCGTCTGCATCCGATCCAGCCCCCACCACAGCATCCGAGGCCCGGCTCCTCCGCACGGTGTCCAGGGGCACGCGTGACATTCAGCAGACGCCGGGATCTCATTGCTTATTGATATCCATTAACATTCTGTCCGCTCCCGTCTGAAGAGGAAGAGGAAGGAGCGGGAGGGGGGGTCCATGTTCCCAGAGGAGCTCAACTTTGTTCTATTGACTAATTCCTGGAAAAAAATGTTGCAAACGCAAAATCTCCACAATCTCCCTCTCTTACCTTTGGTTTGGGATCCTGTTCAACATCTGCCTTGTGTCACACTTCGGAGCACAGCGGGGCAAAGACTTTAACCTTTTGTGGTCGTCGTTATGTTCTGCAGCCCAATTTGAGCCACATTAAAGAAAACGTCGGTGGTCTGGGGTTGTGCGGAGAATTTGGTCCACGGCCAGTGAAAACATTTTAAGCCACAAGCCAAATGCTGCGAGTAGGTGGTCTGACGCTCGGCGCTGACCCTCTTGCTTTTGTCTCGACTCGACCTCCGAGGGGGAAAGACAACATTAAGGCTAATGGAAGATGTTGGTAAAAACTGCCGAGCCAGCGTTGCTCCGTTCCCACACAGATGGCTAAAATGTTACAAGCTATTTTAGTACAATAACTCAATGGGACACGAAGGACTCTCGACTTGACATTTTGACAGTATCCAACTTCACAGGTTTTAAATTGACCATCTAGACGCAGACAGGGACATAACATTCACTTACTGCTCTTATGTTCCTGCATGTTGGTAAATAAGCTTGTCACAGAGCAACAAACAATACACAACATGATGGACGGTTTGTGTTCTTTGTGTTGTTTACTTGAACTAACGGATCTGTGTCAGAAGCCCCAAAAGTCCATTCCTCGGAGGGGGAAACGGTAACCATGACAACCCTGTGTAATCCTCTCCATCATCATATCATTTCCAGATGTGGCGCATATAATTTAAGACACCCCCCCCCTCCTTCTCCTCCAGATCCACCTCCTGTTTGGGTCTGAGCACATACACTATTGTGCAACCCAGCACTTTGACTGTGCCTGACTGTAAGAAGCAGCGCATGATGTGAGACGAGGGCTCCTCCCTGCGACGCTGCGCCTCGTGTCTCGATTGTTGCGGCGCTTGCATTGTTCTCCGCTCCTGCCCGCGGGCGCTCACGTGGCGCTGAGCGTGCCGCATCGCTATCGGACGCCGCCTCCGCCACGCTGTCTTGACGGCCAGCGGCAGGGGCGCCGGGACCCCTTCGACCCACGGAGGGCAGAGCGATTCCCAGAATGCCTGGAATGCTGAGGAGTCTCACCGCAGGCAGTGTGCTGGTGGCGGCGGGTGGGGGGGGGGGGGGGACTGGGGGGGCATCGCCCACCACTGTCACTGCACGAATCAGGACGTGACCTCTACAAGCATCCCTTCATTACAGGCTCCAGGGGTGAAGAAACCATACTCTGAACCAAGTGTGAATTCAGCGAAAGATGAGGATGTGTATTTCTATTTCAAAGGACACTTCTGGAGCGAAACAGCAAGTTTTCAAATACAGAGAGCAGATGTTTCATGTAATGAAATGAAATAAGCAGCGGCGTGACCGTGTTAGTTGCGGTTTAATCTTCGACTGGATTGAAACTGGAGCAGATTCCTTACAAAATCTAAATCACATCTCTCAGAAAATAATACTGTACTTTTAAAAGAGCTGAGTAACTTTTGGTGTAAACCTGTCACATACAATATATACACATCATTTCATGTTACACATATACACTTACAGCACACGCGCAGCTGCAAAAGCATCAGATCCGACAGTGAGCTTTCAGATGTGCTGCTTTGGAGACGCTGCCCTTTGAACAGCTCAATGCATCTGTGACACATGAGAACTCTGAAGGTTGTTTTACATTTGGTCTGTTTGGGCAATTTGAGTAAACTGAGATTGTTGCTCAGCTTTCTTCACAGCGGTGTGAGATTATGGCCCCTCTGGAACAACAAACTCCTGACTTCTGAGCAGTGAAGATATGAAAACACCTTTCTCAAACATACATACTGTACATACCAACCACCATGTTAAACACACACTTCTCTTTCAACCAAATTTAGATGCGACACACACAACACAGCATGTTGTAAAGCTGTACGATTGTCTTTCACGTAGTTCAACTTAAGCCAGACTCTGACATTTATTGTGAGATGCACAACAGACGTCAACCTTCAAAATGAAACATGTTGAAAACATCCTGAACATTTAATCCATTATACCTATTATAATTCAACTAAGCTTTGATTCGTAGCATTTATCATTGGACCATTTACTAGCGTATGCATTCTGATCAGCAGCATCAGGACTTTGAACCTGCTCCAGATAATGATTAACCAAGATATGCAAGAGACTTGTACAGTGTGTACATTCTGGTGGAATCTTAGAGTCTATTATTATTTTTACTGATTCTGATCAATTATTTGGAATTACCTGTGCACAAGGTGCAACTATAAGTTAGAGTTGTACTGAATGTCTGTATATGTACTGTACTGTATGTTTTCAGAACAGAGCTAATGCAAGAACATCCTTGCTTCCATCCACTAATGTGCAGATTACCTCAATACATCTGAGCAGCAAGACTGTTCTCCCTCTGTGCCACGTGAAACTGTTCACAGCTATCTGTCTCCCGGCGCCTCCCGACATATTTCCACGGGACAATCCAAACACTGAGGAGCGTGCACGGAGTTCGGGGAATGCACACGCCACCTCCTCAGATCCCTCTCTGCACGCCCTGTCTGGACTTGACTCTGACGCTGACTCTATATGAGGTTCTGCACGCAAATGCATGCAAATGTCCTACAGAAGCCAAACACAGCCTGGCTGAGGCTCTTCAGCTCAAATTAGTGAGTGGATCTGAACTGCATATGGTGAACAGGTGAGGTACACTGGTTATGTCTGAACCCTGAATACTGGAAACATTAAGATTTCATTAGAGTGGTGTATATATACGTGTATATATAGTAAAATCATGTGGAGCTTGGCATATGCAAAAATAATCTCTTTATGCATTAAAGTGGAGCGAAACCTCAGAACTTAATTTAGAAAAGTACAATAAAACATCTCTTTATACAAGTACTTAACTCTAGCTACAGGGCACTAGCATCAATACAAAAACAGCTTTAGAAATTAAGCTAAAATGTCTATAAAAGACTATTAACATTGCACTCCACCTTTACAACGTGAAGTATTTTTAGCCGGATAGTGTTGACTCACTATCCCCACACTTAAATAACAGGAAAATCAGGCGGTGAAAAGGCAGAACTTTTCCCCCATGCGAGTGATTAAGACCTGTAGTTTGAGGGCAGTAAACGGCGACATACTTCGCTGGCAGACCAAACACATCGCGCTACGGTGTTCACTGCGCTCATTAACTAACCGAGGCGCGGAAAAAAATAACTTAGCTTCACTCGGTAATTAGGGTTTATAGCTTAGTGGCTCGGCTCGTGTGTGAGGGAAAAGCACCTTCCCGAAGGGAAACACCTCAAAACGCATATGGACTCTGTACAGTGGTATTAGTCAGGTATGGGCTGACATGTATGCTGAAGCATACAGCTTGTATCACAGGATCATTGTCCCGTCCCAGGTTTACCGCCCTCAAACTACAACCCTGCGCGACAAAAAATAACAGCACTTAGTGGTTGTTTTGCTTGATTATTCCTCCCACTGCAGAACTGGAAAGATTAGACCAGGTCCTGAGAGGTGACAGGAAATTCCACAGTTGCTCCTAACACAGTCCAGAGCAGCGAGGGCGCCCAGGAAGATACTGGCCCTTTGGGGGGGGGGGTATAAGTGCTGGCCAGACTGAGAGGTGGAACAGGACGAGTGGGAGGGGGGGTCGCGGGGCTCTCACGTCATCACTTGCTGCATTGTCGAGCGTTCGTGAGGGCAAGACCGGTCTCTGCAGCGCAGCCTCCTGAGGAGCCGCTGGAGCTTGTTGGAGAAGTTCTTGTTCATCTGCTTGTACATGAGCGGCATCGCAAAACTGCTGGAGAAAGCCAACAGCTTCGATACGCACGTTAGGAAGTAATAGGAAGGTAGGTAATGTGCGTTGCTAATGTGCCCGGGCGCACCGGCGATAGTGTCCACCAACAGGGTCATGTAGTACGGAGTCCACAGCACAAACTGGACACAGACCGACGCCAGCAGCAGCCGGTGGATGGAGGGGTCCAAGCGGGCGGAGTCCTGGTCCAGAGGCGTGGACTCCTTCCGGATGCGTAAGATGAGCACGAAGGCGTAAAGCACAGCCACAGCCGGAACCACGTAGCCGATGAACATCATGATGGCGTCCGCCGCCTCCTTGTTCTGCATCTTGGAGCACTCCACCATCTTGGTGGAGATGTGGTTGCACACGTAGAACAGCAGCGACGAGAAGCTGGTGAGCACGGCGCCGCCCCAGATGAAGCCGCACACGTGCTTGGTGTTGTACACGCTGGACATGTACGTGCGCGGGAGCGCCCTCTCGATGTAGTAGTCCAGGCTGAGCAGGGTGGTGGAGTACATGGTGACCAGGGAGGAGATGTTGAAGAGGATGAGCAGGGTGATGTAGACCTCGTTGTTGTACTCCCAGGCGTGCCAGCGGGTGAAGGTGGAGCTCAGCAGCTCCACGGGGGCCACCAGGTTGAGCACCAGGCCCGCGATGGCCATGTTGACGAAATACACATCCGGCATGGTCATGGACACCTTGTTGGAGAGGTTGACCACGACGAGCAGCACGTTGTAGCACAGCCCCAGCGGGAAGCAGACCAGGAGGTAGATGAGGGAGAAGACTGAGAGGATGAGGCCAAAGTCCTGGCAGAGCCGGACGTCCACGCTGCTGTCCGTCTCGTTGTGAAGCATGCAGATCCACATTGCTGACCTCTGACACAGATCAAACACTCAACAGGTCGACTGCGGGCAGAGAGCGACAAAGGAAGGAAGTTAGCCGTGGGTGTGCCAACAACTAAACAAGTTCCTAGTTCTGTAGAGTGCACTTTACAGGACCTGGCAATAAAGCTCTTTCTGATTCTGATTCTAATGATGAGGATAATACTGAGGACTACAGCTACAGCCACAGTGACAAAAACAAGAAAAAGAAAAGGTGAAGTGTTCTGTCTGAGTCACATTCGAGGGGGGGGCACCTTTTGCTTTTGACATCGTCAGGGAGTAAGATAAAGAAGACCCCCCCCCCCCCAAAGCCCGCTCTGATTAAAAGGATTTAAGTGAGAAGAGAGTTACAGGGTTGGAGTTCAGGGCAAGGTCAAAGGAACCGACCACGCACATGCTGGAAGAGTGGGAGGTGTGGTGGAGCTGCAGGTCTCTGACACTTACGCAACGTCCTGCTGAGTGATTAACTCAGACCGCACGAAATAAGCTGATAACAGAAATATGGTAAAGAAAGGAAAGGTCTCAATAATATTAAAGAATTTCAGCAAAAAGTCACCTTAGTGTACTGTATAAAATATCCCTAGTAATAATTGGCCGCATGCAGTCTCCAACTGGCACAAATTCAGGGTAATCTGCGTACGTTTTTCTGGAAACCTCTGCCCTAAAATCACCGGAAAGTGGAGGGCGGGAGTTTGTTTTCAGCAAGATGAGTAACGATGCCAGTAAAGAGGAAACATTCCACCATTTACTTATGTAACTTTACTACAGAGGGGCTGTTCTGGCCTTAAGCACACACACACACACACACACACACACACCACACACACACACACACACACACACACACACGGTCAGTCCCTCCTCTGTACTGCTCCAATTGGCTGTAATGGGACTAGAGTGCAGGCTGGAATGGGATCAGGAGATCCCGTAGTGATCTCTTCATGAGGAGGGTCTCCGGCCGGACCGCTTGTAAACGCGCTCGGCCGACACCAGCAGTTTGGTGACTCACTGGCTAAAGCAGACCATAACAAAAACACACATCGGAGCGTGCGCCACGGAGGAAAAGCGGCGTGGAGGCGATCATTGCAGAGCGCTCGCTGCCCCGTGGCTGCCTGTGCCTGGTCATTACCACCGGCTGCATGCAGTCATGCGCTACTCAGGCCCAGTCGCAGCAAGGGAGGCAGCAGGCTTACAGTAATCATCAAGTCACATCCAGTACCGCGGAAATGGGCTATGACTAATAATACTCATCTCGAACGGTGAACAGTGTCTGTTTTCTCTAGAATGTGACGCAAGGTCTGATTGGAACTCGATGCGATGAAGAGCAGAGGAAGAAGAAAGCATCTTCCTCAGTTGAAACCAGGAGGTGGTTGAATATGCAAAGCAGTGGAACACGTTCAGTGGCTATAGCTATAATATAGTATGGGGCCTTTCCTTTTAAAAAGGCTTGTGAACAAACACCACTAACTTCACACTTTCTGGATCAATTCAATGGGGCAGCTCGCGCTCGTAAATGTCACTGCGGCTGCACATTTCGCCCGCGGCCCGCGATAATGAAATCTCGAGTTTTCCACTCAGCCGAGGGAAAGACGGACGAGGTGGAGAAAGGAAAAGCGTCCACTTCTGCCGTGGAGGAACGGCACGTTCGCGCAGCACGACCTGCCCTTTATTGAAGCAACGACGCCCAATGAGGTCACAGTTCAGGCCTAAGACAACTGGGAGGTGATGTCGCTGGGATGATGTCATAGATGCATAGAACATGGGAGCAACTTTAAAATGTTAAAACAGCATTTGAGGCTTGTTGAATTGAGGAAGGTTGGCTTTTTATTAGTTATAAGAAATCTATTACTGTAAGTTTAATCATCATTTCTGGTTCAAGCTTCTCCATTACCAACATTTGAGTCTGACATGTGTCCAGACTAAGTTCATTTGGGGGCTTTGGGAGCTTTATTTTGTAATAACAACATAACTACACTGCCACGGCTTTACAATCTCCTGGATCAGCTGCATGTCAAGAGCGGTTGGGTTCAGCATTCCCAGAGGGGGGGTTGGGGGGGGGGGGGGGGGGGGGGGGGGGGGGGGTCCTGCTTCAGCGTGCTCCGGCCTCCAAACGTGACCTCGTAGGAGCGACGCCCACACGCTCGATGTCTCAGCGCTTTGAAGGCAGATCTCGCGGGCTGATACGCCTCATATACCCTTACAGGAATGCACCGGCCCTTCTGAGAAAGTAGTGCCTGACGTCATACGATTCCCAACGTACCTGCACACGTACTATGGAATGTAATGCAGTGACATTAGATACATAGATTTTCTATTATGAAAAGTAGTTATTTAGATGCAAATGCACACTTAAAACAGCTGGAGGGACATGACTACAGGTTTTATACCAAATTATAGGCATTCACCTGCCTGTACAATGAAATAACTACCACACAGTCCGAGAGGTTGATGACTCACTGCTGCACAGCACATCTACAAAAAAAAAAACACCTCTCACGCATCAAAACAAGTTTTAGTGTGAGAGACTGTGGTCAAGCACAGGTCAGGGTCAACCTCAACAACTCGCCGTCTCTCCGGCAACACGCTGAACTGAACTGTCACCGGCACCGACACGGTCCGGGTTCAATGGTCAGCACAAAGCAGGCTTACTGCCATTAAGCCGCGGCGCACACACGCACCCGCGTCCCCTTCGGTCGCATGACGAAGTTGACGACAACAACAAGTGCGGGGCTTAGACGTCAAGAAGCATTTGCGTTGATGGGGGTGAGTCGGGTCTGATGCCGGCGCTCGGTACGGCCCGCTGGACCCGCGCCATTACTGGTTCTGCAACTCGCAGCTTCTGAGAAATCCCGTTTGGCAACAGTTATGGTTATGCTGAGCAGAGGTAGTGTTTGTTTTTAAATTCAATGACTGGCCACTTTATTAGGTACACCTGTCCAACTCCATCCAATACAGCAACTCCACCATGAATCTTTATCTGTGGATGGTTCCAAAGTGTCAAAAAGAGGTAATAAGATTTCTAAACTCCACTTTGCCTCCTCTTTATAAACAGTACATCCTGCTTGGCCTTAATTTAACGGATTGTGTTGTTACCATAAAGGACCAGTGTTTATGGGCTTTGGGAGCAGCCCTCCGGAGAAACACACCGCCGAATCGCAGACAAACATCTCCAGGTGCTGATTTCCAACGATAAAGGCGTCGTGGAAACGGTGGCGCCGCTCCAGCTCGAGCTGGAGCCACGAAAACAACCCACATCACCCCGGTGTGTCATTGTGATAATAATAATCTGGGTCTCTCCATCACACTTGACTGCGCCGATCGAGGCGTGAATAGCTGTCACGGCTTTATCATTAGTCCGCGGCTACTGTCTGGAACAGTTTCGCACTTTTAGCCGCCTCCAGCGGGGATCGATCGTGTTTCTTGAACTTCAGGAACCAACGTAGCGCATTTGTGTGGATGAAAAATTAAAAAAAGAGGAGAGAAACTCACCAGAAGCGTACACGTTTGGCACGGGGACGAACCTACGGAGGCATAGTGTTCGGATGGAGCGTTCCCACTGGCGCTTCTACGCGCTTTCATTTGTGAAAGAGTCGCCTCGTCCCTCCGCGCGCTCCAACAACAAAAACAACAGCAAAACCGACGGTCCGTCTCCCTTTCGGCTGAGTCGCTCTCCGGCCAGAAACTTTTCGGCGAGGCTTGTTGTGGAAAGGGGCCGTCCGCTCCGTTTTTACTACTGCTGGTGGGCTGCGGAGCCCCGCACTGTGTACACACGTGACCCTCCCCCACCGTCTACTCGCTCCGCTCGCTGCCGCTGCACGGTCGCGAGACCCCGAGCGGCGGGTTCTGGGCTGTGATTGGACGGGAGGGCCGAGAGGCGGGACGCGCGAGAGGCCGAGGGGAACGGAGCGCGGCGCTACGCTACGCGCTCGCTCGAGCAGGCTGTTGTGCTGTAGCTGCTGCTGCGGTGGAGATAAGCAGGTCATGTGCGGCTGCTATTCAGACGCGGACGTGCGGCGCGAGTCGCTGCTGCAGTGCGGTTCTGGTGCAGCACTGCTCAAACTTTGGTGCAACGCATCCCAGACGCAGCCGCAAACTTAAGGAAAACTTCAAATGCTTGTTTAGTAAAATGACTCCACTAGAAAAGTTATGTTTGGTTTGTTACAATTACATTTGGACAAACGCAACATTTATTACTATACAAATATGACTAGGTTTCTAGGTTCTCTGAGAGGAAATAAAAAAAGTTCTGTTAAAAGAAAATATTTAACAGTTAATTCCTAAAGAAATGGTCCATATTGAACCCTTAACCAGCCAAATACAGCTACCGTCCGAACCAAATATATAGAAAGCATTATATAGAAGTTAAGTCTTCTACACAAAACAGACAATATTATAAATAAATAAATATTATAAATCACAACCAAATGAAAAAACACCTTATTATTTTGCTGATTGCACATTCTTCATATTGATCATAGTGTATGTTAACAAGCTGGAAAATTTCAGGGTCTCATAATTATATAATCCATATACTGTAGCTGAGCATTATCATCAGCTTGTAGTGGGCGCTGATTAGTCACACAGAGACGGTTGCCATTGGAGACCATTACAAGTTCACATGGTCATTATTAGGTTCTGTCTCTGAGTGTTTACCTGCGTACAGAGCTGTCCTCTATGTTTAGCACCTGAGGGCCACGGCTGAAATGCCCTCAAACAAAAACCTGAAGAAGGTAACAACATGTTCCATAAAAGAAACAAAACACGATGCTGTGGCTTTTCATCCCAGTGAAAGGTAATGATTAGTTTTAGGCCAGCGATAAAAATGAAAAGCATTGCTGAAAATGTGGAATGTGAGTTTCAAAACAAAATGTCTCGCCTTTATACAGAGAGCGCGTAGGAGAGATGAACTCTAGTCTTTTGTGCCACTTTCAAAGCCGGCGAATACCTGAGACGTCTGCGTTAGAGTGGTCACTAGCGCAACCGTGCACCTCCCGAGGCTTCGTCAGAGACAGATCCAAACCAGGCAACCAAGCCGCTGTGATAAACAAGACGGAAAATCAGTTTCTTGTGAAGCATCATCCCAACATTTTGAGTTGTGTGTGGTACGTGGTATGATAACGCCATACAGGCTCACAGTTCATTTGCAAGTCAACAGAAAGGTTTTGTCATTTTTTATAGAAAAAAATTGGATCCATCCATCTGTTATGTAAAGTGTTTATCTTAATAATGGTCGCTGGGGCGTTGGACAAAAGGTTCCGCTCTAGGGAGGGATGAGACGCACCCAAACAGTACGACTCATTCCATCTACAAACAAATTAATCACCAATAAACCGCCGGCCTGTGTTTGGACTGGAAAACCCACACAGCACCAGGACTGCACACATATAAAGGCCTGGATCCAAACTAGGAGCTGTCTAGCTGTGAGGCAGTGGCATTAACCTCCTCCCGGGTGCTTGTTTAATGTCAGATCAAATTAGGAAACAAAAAAAACTAAAATCGATGCCCAAACACCGAGACGCTGTATTGAATGAATGAAATATATTCGAACGGGAAACGGGTGATTAATGCTTGAGTGCGTAGCAGGGGTGAAAGTGAGTGTTAGCGGCAAAGTGGACTAAAGCACAGTTCATCCCTAATCAGGCTTTGAAAGTTGTTTCTATTCCTGGAAGCTCAACACTAAGACTGTGGCCTGCTTTACTGTAAGGTCCTGTAGCGCGGCAGCATATGGCTGCTTCACTAACCAGTCTGTGTCGCTTGTTTGCGTGGCGCCTTTGGCACCAGATGGCCTCGGGCCCGTCATGTGACGCTAATTATAATAATTAAGCTGCAGCGTTGGCGGGTCCAGTGAAATTACTTCATTAGCAAAGTCGTGTCCGGTGAAAAAAGAGCCACACTCGTCCGCCGTACGAAAAGATGATGTCATCCTCTCGTGACCCGCAGGTTGTGTGTGTTTTCACGTGAAGCTCACATGCACAAACACAAACGGGCCGCACGGCGACCCCGGCTCAAAGGCACGGGAGTGCACATTAAGCTCATTAGGCCGGCGCTGCAGATTACGGCGTGTCGCAGGCCGGGCGCCGTCTCCCTGCTTCTGCTGGCAGGAAGGAAGTGGGTGGACGAGGGGGAGGCGGTGCTCCGGTTTGCTCCTCCGATCCAGTCAGGTTGCTCTGTTTCCACAGACACCGGCTCGTGTCATTCAGAGGTTCACTGTAAATGAAAAGCATAGCACGTCAGGACACATGGACGTACAGTAGCAGTGATTTTGTAGCAGGGGCGGTGGATTAATGCGCCTCCTAAGCTGGTGTTAGTGTGTGTTTCTCTGCCGGGGCAAGTAATGGTTTTGGAAATGCTGTTGATGATGAGTTTTTGATATTCCCCTCCCATCTGTCTCCCTCCGACCACTTTCCCCTGGAGATTCATTAACCTTTGGGTTCTGCAATCCAAATAATGTCGCAAGCAGTAATGATTGTCTTTGTCCTTTCCCGTAGCTGAATGGTGTTTCTGTCCTGTGATGCCTCAGAGCTCGATCACGGGCTCCATTTTTTCCTGATTATTATAACAGTATAACATTTTAATTTAGCCTCCGTCTCAATAAACCACAGCTGCTGTGCACAGGCCTGCACGGCTTAGGACGTCTGAAGAGGGAATGCAGGTTACCTGAGGTGGTGTTTGAGTTCAGGGACACAAACACACTTAGACACAGCTGTTTCCACCTACTGCCCCATCGCCGAGCCAAAGAACGAGCATTCCCCTCGGGTCGACCCTGAAATGAATACTTCTTAATAACATCCACCCCAGCTGAATAAGTAAACAGTCGCTTTACGGCACGCTCCTGGGAGTTTCTCTGTGTCCCAGGGCAGCGTGTGCGTCGCCTGCTGTCGCCGCTCAGATCCGGTTCGCGCAAACGAAGACAGGACGGACGGGCCGTTTTATAATTGTGTGCATGATAGCACAAACCCGCGGCACAGTGCATGAGGGTTTAGCCGCATTAAAACCCGCAGCCCTGCTCAGCTGTGGGCCTTTACTGGAGCTGGATCTGGGGAGACCACGCAAATCCTCTTGCACCTAATCTAGTTAAGAATTTATTGGGTTTGAACACATTCATTGTGGAGCCGCATTTGTTTATATGCTGGAATACTGAGTGCTGAGCTAAAGATTCGGGACTTGTTGGAGCTGCGTCTTCCCTGAGCGGGGGGGTGCAGCGGGAGGGTGCAGCGGGGGGGGTGCGGGCCGGGCCGGGCCGGATTATTCCGCCGCTCGGTTCCACCAGATGCGGCAGCGGCGCTGGACGGGCGCTGTCTGGCCCCGTTGAGCAGATCTAAGCGGGATTAGCGGGCTGCCGCGGCGGGCTGGCGGGAGGCTGTCCACACACAGCTGTGTGTTGGGACGTTTCATAATGCTCTGGCCTCTGGCCCGGCTCTGCCTCTGGCCCCGGGCCCGGCCCCCCGGCCCCCCGGGCCACCTTTCCCTCCCGCCGACCTCATGGCTCACGGAGCTCTAGCACTACAGACGGCGGCAGCGCTGAGATTTCTGGAGCGGCATGAGAGCTTTGAAAAGGAACACGACCCCCCCCCTGTGGGACTGTGGGAGAGCAGTGCTCAGACGCTGTATCGTCAGAAAACAAGACGTTCTTTCAGCGGATGCAGTCATTTGGGATTGATCCAGCGTTACAAAAACATTTTATTTACTATGCAACTAACTGTTGACGTACATTGGGCAATGTTTTGATTGTATGTGAAAAAAACCCCTTCAGCTGAGGATCCTCCTGCTGCCACAGACAGCCGGAGCTGCCAAACTGTGATTACGTCCTTTCAGGGACTGCTCATATTTCAGGTTCCCCCCCGAGCAGCCACTGTTGCTGGTGACAGTTTCTATTTACAGAAAACAATCCTAACCAACAAAGAGCCGGTGGAAGGCGTCAGATGATGAAGCGTCTCGTGGAAAGAGAAGTCTCAACATACCAGCAGTTACATGTGGGTCCTGGAGAAATACATAAAACACTGGACGACGTTTTATCCAGAAGTCATGTAACTTTGAGAACATTCTCTTCTTCAATGACGATGACTTTAAAGGATTGACCTTGACTTTTAAATGACCTCATTCAAAAACTTAAAAATGAACTCAGCCAGCAGAAACAATGGTGGATTTCATTTTGTTGTTGAGCCACGTTTGTGTTTTTGGCCTGAGTCACGTTGTTTTCTCCACCACTGTCCCCGAAAGCATTTTTCCTCAAAGCCTTTCCCAATAAACCTGAATGTGGTCAAGGGGGAAGTCTCTGTCCTTCCTCCCTTCTTTCTTTTCTAGAAGGCCGAAGTCGGCACACATCGCTAACAACTGTTTAGGTTCGCTGTCTCTTCGCTCTCTCGCGTTTCCGTGCTTTTGATGTCGCGGTTTCGGGCCCTGTTCATTTCAGAGCGGCTGCTCTGGGCCTCGCTCTGCCTCGCTGGCTGTCGTCCTACACGCTGCGGCCTACGATCCATTACAATAACTGCCTCTGTGTGTGTGTGTGTGTGTGTGTGTGTGTGTGTGTGTGTGTGTGTGTGTGTGTGTGTGTGTGTGTGCAGCATTTCTATCTGCGCCCAGGCATTTTCCACAATAAACCGTCTCCCCTATAGGCTTTGTGCTGTGCTATGTGCTAAGTCCTTGTTTAGTCTGGAAATGGAGGCGAAGCATGAAACAGAGTGACGGGCTGTCGACCGGTGCAACAGCCAAGCTCCAGTCTGGAGTATTGTAGACAGTACTGCTGTCTAGGATGAGTCATAGATAACATATGTGGACTAAATGCATGATTGGAATTAGATACTTTACTTTGCAGCACAAACACAGAGCACGTTTGACCCACATGTGTTTGCATCGTGAGCCCTGAAGCCGTTCGGCGCGTTCGAAGGAGCCAGCGGCAGACAGGAAGCGCGTGGGGAACAACTGGAAGGGAGGAAGGAAGCGAACGCGTCAGTAGCTGTTTGAATTGGGAACAAAACGCCCATGGACCTCTGTTTTTACGACCCCGCTGTCTGTGCCGTCGAGCCGGACTCCGAGCGCGGAGACCTGAGCTGAGGTGGATGTTTGTGCAAGGAACGCGACGACGGTAGGGGAGGATCTTCTAATGATCTTTATGGGCAATAAACACCACGTATATCTTCGAGCTGATAGATGCGTGTGACATTCGAGGTGATTTAGTTACACTTAGGAATCTGAGTGAGCAGAGAAGGCGGACGCTAAAAGGGTCTTAAAAAGTCCAGTTGAAAGTTAAAAGGCCCCAGAATAAACTGCCTGCTTTGTTTCTGCTTCGCTTCACTTCAGGGTCTAAAGCCTCTTGACAAAACACAGCGTTCTAACTTCCACCTATGCAGAGTCAGTGACTAACTAACGCTGACGGATGCCGTTAAACCCACATAGAGGCGTCTCCAGCACCAGTGGGTCCAATATAAAGTCTAAAGGTCCATTACCTGCCTGTATAATCATCATGGAGACGCTCCAGCTACATGCACATATACTGTAGTACAGTACGTAAGCAACATCTTAGCTCCTTCTGCTGTGGTTATGGCTCATGTCGTATATTCACCACTATATCAGGAGATTTGTCTTCCTACAGCCTTGTGGTGGACCAAATAACAGCCAGCGGGGGCTCTGACATCAACCAGCCATTTGTAGAGAGCGAAGCCGCAGAACCAGGGACCACATGTTTCACTGTCGCATGCAGTTTGCCGCACGTTGGCTTCAAAGGGCCGGCGCAGCAACGGCTCCAGCCTGGATCTGAGGATGGGCGAAATACTGCAGCGTCCAATGCAAAGCGCAGCCAGCAGTTGTGCGCCAGCAGGGGCTGAACCGACATGGTCGTCCCACCTCTACGCTGCCAGCGATTACACAGTAGTCGCAAAAACCTGCCAGATGAGAGCGCGACCTCGACGCGGGTGCGTGCGCGCGCCGCCGACGGTTGTTTCAGCTCCTCCGCAGCCGCGAAGGGGTGAAACCGAGCCGCGAGGTAGATGCGGCGCAGCGCCGCGTGTGGCGACAGCTGCTTTTCATTGAACCGATAAGCCCCCTTTAAGCCCGACAGCAGCGGTTCCATGTAATCAGCTCCATATACTGTATGTGAGCTCACTGTCCGCAAATCAAGTCTATTGATTGCTGATGCTAATTATCTGCTCGGCCGGTCACGAGAAATGTCTCGGAGCGGAGTAGATCTATAGATATAACAAATGCTGAGTCAGCGATGAGGCTCTGGTGACACTCTCGCTTTCTAATTACGACGAACGGATGCGAATGAACAGTAATCATTGCACTGTGGCCTTTAGCATGAATGGCTCCAAGGGGGTTCATCACTAGCCTGAAGGCAAAGACCAGTTATCGCAGTGGGCCAAGAGGGAACTCTTCAGTTTCCACACTTCTGGACCACAACATGCAGGACTCCACAAAGTTGGACAGTAGGAAAAAATTGTGATCTGTCTTATAATATGAGTCTGTGCAGTTTCAATGTTTGCTTTAGAGAGCAGTGCTGTCAGCATGGGGCTACATGCCTCTCTCGCCCTCTCGCTTTCTCTCTCCCTCTCTCTCTCTCCCTCTCTCTCGCCCTCTCTCTCTCTCTGTCCTGCTGCTCTGTGGGCTTTTTCAGCCTCCCCTCTCTGGGCCCCCTTTCCCTGCAGAGTCCTCCTACTTTCTATTGTGCGTGTGTTTGGCGCTTTGTTCGAGGCCTCCTCTTATCAGCTGTGCGCGCTCCAGCTCTCCCTATTTATAAACCTCCAAGACACCTCCCCGTCTGCGATACGGCAGCGCTAACGCCACCGCCACTGTGACTGCCTGCCTCCGTCGCGTCCCGTGTCACCGGGCCGTCTCTCTCCTCCGCTGGGCGATCGCCAAGCCCTGCCTGTTTATTGGCCTCTTTAATGCATGGTGGGAGGTTTGTGTGAAGGTGGAGCGGAGGTGGACGCCCGTGTGTGCAGGGTTTGTTTTATGGGAGGTCTACGTTCACCACATAGGGTTTTGTATAGACGCTGAGACGTGCCCACCTCGGATTTTACACAGAAACAAGATGCTGGAGGAGTGGAAGCCATTGTTCCTACAGTGTGTTCCTCGTGTGCACATTGTTTATGTGTTTAAGGGATGAGGTCTGTGAGCATGAGGTCATGCAGAGGTGGGACTGTCTTTATGGCCGACACATGGGAGACCTGGGGTAGAGTCAGCCGGCCACAGTGGTGTCATTACACATTTCCTCCCCACCCCAAAACACAGAGAAAACCAAAAAATCATCCATGAAAACGAGCACTGAAGACGGACTCCTTCAACTCCTGTAAACTGGACATAACAGAATCACCACTCTGTGTCTTTACATGTACATGTACAGTTTGCTTCATGGTGTCAACTTCATGCTTGTATTCATCTGCTTGCGGTGTGTGACATCATACTGTAGGAAATGTTGATCCACTACATCATTCATCGCATGCTTTAAGGGCCTCACATTGAAAAACTGGATCATATTATATAGAACCATATGAGATTTTGCACCTGGATGCAGTAAAGTCTTCTGGGATTTTGGTGGAAGGATTAAATCACTAATACTGTGCCTTCATGCTGTATTGTCCATATGCTGGCAGCATATTTAAACATACAGGATATGTTTAACATGCTTGAGAACCTGACATGTAGCAGCATTTACACTGGTTTACTCTCCTGCTGCTGAATCATTTGTATTTGTGTCATGACACATTTCTTGATCGATTTACAAACAATATTTCTATTTGATGGTAAAAGATCTAAAAGATTCTTTGTGTATTTTATCATCTGAAATCATGTGTTTGTTTACCTTTTTTTATTGCATTTATGACTAAAGGTCTGATTACATTCCTGAACAAACCTAGAATTCAAGCAATGGATTTACTTAACAGCAGTAGATACGTTCAGGTTGGACTGAAGCAACCCTTGAGACCACCCGCAACTTATCTGCCTTCAGACATCTGCTGACAATAAAAGACGCCAGCGATCAGAGGTGGGAGATAGACACACAAACAAAAGACAGCGTGTTTTTACAGCAGGGGCTCTTCCACATGAATCCATCTCGCCTCCCATCAAAGGGTGCAGCGCATTGTGGGGCGAACTGCAGGATTTTGCTGTTGTGTAACAGCCAAGCGGTGTTTCTAGGATTTGGGAAAAAAAAAATGGCTGAGTGAGTGTGTGTGTGTGTGCGTGCGTGCGTGCGTGCGTGCGTGCGTGCGTGCGTGCGTGCGAGCGAGTGGATGATCTGATAAAATGCAGTCTGTCTGCTCATGCACTGATTATCAGCTTGGTTCTTTTCCATGGAAGGTTTAGGTGATGAACTGAATGTTTATTAATGTGACTCCGGCACCACATACTGTATGAATAAGAATGGAACAAACCGGTTTTGTCTGTTGGTTATTTATTGGTAATCTTCTGCATCTTTCTGCACGTTAAACGTCAATAGGTCATAGGTCAAATTAGGACATACATGTAGCATGCAGTACAACATTGATCGTTTTGATTAATCTCTTCTCATCGATGGTTCATTGCTTCAATTTCCTTTTTTAAGTCAGCTTTTTAGCTTGGTCATTGTCCATGGCTTCATATTTTTCTGTTTGTTAGTGTTTCATCAACTGTTTGGCCTTTTGAACCTGACATCATCTGCATTTTTGCCAGTCAGCAGCATATCTGTCCACTCTGCAGTGTTTTTGGACTTACGTAACAGTTGGGGAGCTATTTAAATGAGATCCTTTAGATCATCTGACTTACTCCCCACCGATCACCTTACAAAGTCATCTGGACCCGCGCTGCTGTGTGCAGATTTCTCAGATTCTGGAAAGACTGCGAGATCGTCTCAATGACCGAGCTCCATGTGACAGAAACCCATCGGGGGGGGGGGGGGGGGGGGGGGGGGTCAATGAGACAGTGCTGTTGTTGGCAAATAGCAGGCATCTGGATTGAGTTTCACCCGCCGGTGCTTAGTCGTCACCAGATGGTGCTCACCAAACGAGCGGCGCAGCGCTGATTAGAAGCAGAGGGGCGGTGCTCGCACTCATGTGCACTCATTTCATGCATGCTTGTCAGAGGGCCAGCGAGAGGCCACGAGATGCACCTCAGAGAGGAGCGCGTCCATGCTGCTCTGTGGTCACATGTGGAAACCTTCATTTGCAATAAACCAGGTGATGATTGATCAACGGTGTTTGTTTCTGTTGACACAGAGACAGTGTGAGTGCTTCAGAAATATGAACATGTAATTATGTTTAATTAATTATTTTATAATTCCGGGTTTACTGTATTTTTTAATGGCAATATTTGTTAAACAAATGCTGGCATGTGGATGAATAAACATTTGCATTATAACATCTTTACTAGGTTAAACAGTGCAAAGGGAGGTGGGGCCAGTAAAGACGCAGTTCCACCGGACTACAGGACGCCAGGTTCCTTTGAAAAACTCACCCCGTGACGTCCACATGATACAGGAAACACACACAGCGGTTGAGCTGCGTGGAAGCTGATGGGAGTGTTGGTGGTCCTGGACTCTGCGACCGCATCCACCAAAACGGGGCAAAGCTGGGATTGGAGCTCAAGGTTGAGTTTTAGACACAGTCATAGTCAATGCAGCATACAGCACACATCATGTACAAAGAACGTGCTCCCATATTTCTGATGAGGTGTGAGTTAACAGGGTTTCAGAATTAGGATCAGAATCACACGCGGGCTGTGGTTGGTGGCGCTGTTTGAATGATGAGGGACTGATGCCTTGACCCCAGAGGTTCTCTACATTTAGAGAGTGTTTCTCACTCTAATTCCCTGCGGAGAGGATTCCTTCGCTCCGTTCCCACAGCCTCCACGCGAGGGTCCAGTAAGAAGAAATACACCGGCTTCCTTGAGTTCAGTACCTCCTGCAAGACTCAATGAACCCCTTCAGATCGTGTATTGACATTTTCCATTTTACGTTTTATAGAATTGATATCATTTTTTTCTGCTTCCTCTATTCTGAATCATTCACGTGAAATACTATACCTCAGCATTTTCCACAGAAACTCAGTAGTTACGATGGAAAAACATTCATGAAGCAGTTACAGTTATACAGAAACACAGTCAGAGCCCGAGAGGAAGCACATTGTGTTTCAATCTGCTTCTGCGGCCTCTATTTCCTGCATGAATCACAACACTGGCTTCCCAAGGTGCAGCGGTGGTCTGCCACAGAACGCTATTCTTGTCCAACAAAAGTTTGGGAAGTGTAAAAAGTCCGCTGACCTTGACGTGAACCAGGGGATTTGGTTTTATCTGCGCATTCTCCGCCTTTCACCGCCGGTGGCCGTGGAAACGCGCGTCTTCGTCAGCGGCCTTCAAAGGCTTCAAAGGCTGAGCCGCCAACACTCCGGCTCCGTGACTGACCACTTGACCTTTGCAGGTCCTGCTCTGCGACAGGAAATGAACCGGAGATCGGGAATAATAACGAGGAAATGACAGAAATACAGAACAATTCGTCGTAAACGCTGGAGTGGAGGTTCTACGGTGCAGCTTCAATTAATGCTGACTCTGAATTCAGACTAGCTGTGTTATTTCTTGCATCTGAAAAGGGCAGCAGCGACATCGAATAAATAACAAGAGGACTAAACAGCTCCGGTCAAAATGTCATCTTGAATGTCAACGCGTCACCGACGCGGCGGTGAGAATTCGTCGATGAGCAGCGGAGAGAAGCCTCTTCCTCCACGAAGCCAGAGATTCCTGCTGTGATGAGGACGATCTCGCGTATTTCTTCGCGGCTTAGAGTTCGTCCCACAAACTGAGGTAGTAAAAGTACAACTGTGTGACAGTGTCTGATTAATGGGATGGAAAAAAAGACACAGCACCAGAGGAAAATGATTTTAGTCGACGTCTTTAATGAGAGCCACATTGAAGCCTTGGCTTCTGACACCGTCCTCCTCATTCTGGCTTTTGGCTCATTGTTTTGTACTGGTTTGCTTGAGGCTGTTTTAAAACAGACCCATTTCTGGTCTCTTCTTCTTAAAAGTCGCGTTTGTCTTTTATTGTTGTAATTTACTTCAAGGTGTGAGTGAGTAGAAATATGTGAGTGAACCACAGTTGCTGTGAGTGAATGAACCGCAGATTGATGTTGACAACAACAACTTCAACTTTCTTTTCTTCTTCACAGATTCTGCTTTCATTTGGGACCCAGACATCAAACGCTGCCGCTGGTTAGTCTCCACTTCATGCTTTTGTCTGTACTTTCCTCTTTTCTTTGTTTTTTTAAAAGCAGCACCATCTGTGGCGAATCAACCAAGACAGAAGACGCACAACAACAGGACGGTAACAACGCCAGGCTGTTCGTGCGGCCTCACGGAGACGTGAATGAAACCACGCACCCTCCATGTGATCACCTCTCATGTCATGAGGCCTCTGAGCGCCCAGACTCACGTCTGGCTCCGCGTAATCTACAACTGTGCAGCTAATTATACCGCTTACGGCGCAGTTTGTGCGTAGGCATGATGGAGGAAACGCCAGCGGCGCAAACGGCACCGGCGGAGGAGGAGGAGGAGCCGAGTGGAAGCTGCTCTTTGGCCTGTGTGTAAACAGCAACATGTTGACAGATCGAGAAGATTTAGAGCAACACTGACGTTGATTTGGGATATTTTTATTACAGAAGCCTTATATCTGAAGCATAAACAAATATCACTTATTATTATTATATAAACATGTAATTACATAGTTGAAATCGTTCCAATTTACTTTCCATTTGGATGAAGAGCTCAAAATACTGAACAGGAAGTTGTTTTGCGCTGACTAGAGCAAAAGCATTTTTGTGGTTAGAAGCTAAACGTTTGTTGTTGAAACACTGTCACCGTCGGCTCAGATCATTGGGAAATAGAACAATTACGCATGATGACTTCTCCTGAACCCAGCACGAGATAGGCCTGAACTTGCTCCTGTTCCAGTTCCAGTTTGGGATTTCCCCCTTGGCTTCTATTTAACGCGTAACAATGCTGTAATTTGTGGGTAAAGCCGACACGAGGTCTCCTGCGAGTAGAGGCCCCGCGGCGCTGACGGAGGTGCAGCGTTTGTGCGTGGAAGGTCGGACCCCTCGAGGGCCGGACCCCTCGAGGGCCGGACCCCTCGGAGCCGAGGGCCGTTCTCTCCACCGGAGGCCTTCGGACACAAAGGAGCGCCTGTGTTGGCCTCTGGCCCCTCGTCATATTTACCCGACGAGGGAGGCCGTCGTCAGGAGCGTCCAATCAGGCGGACGCCGCAGCACAGGACGCACCTGCAGACAACAGGCGTTTATGCTCTTCCCACGGGAAACCGCTTCCTTTCATCCGAACGACAGCGTCTCTGTACTCGGAGGAGGCAGACGCTTATTATGCGGCACATCTGACTGATCGTGTTTCACTTCACCTCCCGAAGGAGGACGCTGCCGCGCAGGTGTTTCGTCTCCTGAACCTACAAGCAAGTACATGCACGTACTGTTCTGTGTGCTGCACACGCTCGCTTTGAATTAACGATCCTCATCCTGCTGAAAGCCGTGACGCCACGTCAGGGAAATGAGCAGCCGTGGAATCTGGAATCTAATATAAAGCAGGTCGGCCCGTTTGGCTGGGCCTAGGTTGGAGGGGGGGGGGGGTATTCTGGGCGGTGTTGCCTTTCTTCTGTGGAGGATTAGGCTTGTTGGACGGAAGATAAGACCCGGTGGGATCAGAGCGCTGTTAAACGTACCTGCCACAGGCAGCAAAGGCAGCAGCAGCGCTGTCAGGCTCCCTGAGCATCAACGCCCGCTGACGGATCCCACCTCTCGCCCCTGCTGGTCCAAACTCAACAAATACCCTCTGAAGCTGTAGAGTCTCACCGTCACATTATGAATTATAGCTTCTTCTAAGTGGGAGGTATTCACCAGCTCCAATCCAAAGTTACAGGTCTCGATACGCTGCACTATGACGTGGCAATGACTCGGAACATGAGACAGGCTCGAGTGAGGATTTGTAATATTACGAGGACATCTAGTGGGAAAAAAGCAAGTTTAACTAACGGCGTCGCCTCTCAGAGGAGCCAGCGGGAGTCACTGAGCCTCACGAGGCTGCAGCTGCACAGACGCACGAAAGCGCCGAGCCGTCGGACGCGCCAGTGAACGCAGCGTGTGACTCCAGGGCGCGTTCGTCGAGGTCCCTCCTCGCACCTGAACCCACCGCGGTTCAATGCCTTTCTAATTTTAACGCGTATCGACCGGCCACAGTGTGACGATTGCACGGTACTTCTCATCAAGCAGCCGCCGTCTCTCCTCCGGCTCTTTGATCGCACTGGACGTGATGAACACCCCCTCCCCCATGTGCGGCTGTTCTCCAGGGTTACTGTGGCATTACAGGCCGGGTTTGATCTCCAGGTGGCTGCGGCGGAGGGGAGGCTCACACATTAAAGGTCAAGAAGCGGAGGCTCATCGGACATTGATTGGACGGATGATGACACGGTGGAGGAGATGTCAGGCAGCCGGTGGCATTTCTTCATGCGGCTCAGTCCAAACAACAGGTGCAGGAGTCGTTCCCCCTCTTCATCCACGCTACTTCAAACCCGGCTGTGCTCATTTGGGCAATAAATCACCAACTTCAAATGTAAATGCAATTTTAATTCAAGGTCATAGATATCTCCCAAAGGTATAATCCAACAAACAGCAACACAGGCATTTACAATTCAAGGACAAATAATTCACATTCACAATAACAAACTGAAGACGTTTTGCCTGAAGATACGTTCACGGGCGTTTTCATTTTACTTTGGAATGGCCGACGACGAACAAAACACTCGATTAGTACCTCAAATAAAACGAGTCCATGGCAGCACTGACATTCAAGTCGCTAACAATGAAACTGAACACAGCCCTTAGAAGTCGCTGAAGCATTAAAGGATCTGATTCTTCTTGGTGAATTCAGTATACGTAGATACTGCACATTGCACATTACAATGTAAAGCTAAGAGCTGCTGGGAAGCTTAGTCACACAGGCCAGTTTATAATAAGTCATAATCCATAACAAGGATCAAATCTGTAATGACAAATCTTGAATGGAACCTTAATAATTAACTTTGCAGATGGTTGTAATTTATTATGAATCAATATTCTTGATTCTGGCTAAAACTGCACTAAATGTGAGCACTTGTGCGACGTTTCTTCACCGGGCGTGTGGTCAGTTTCTCCCTTTACCGCTCAGATCCCACCCCTTCTGTCTTCATTCATCACAACAAAATGAAACAGGGACCTCTCAGTAGCGGTGCTAACATACGAGTCCGGTCCACGACATCAAACCCAAACTTACAAGCAGGTGCTGTGCAGATGGACTGAACGGACTGAACGGTCCCGTGACGCGGGCTCCTCGAACGCCTGAAGGATCCCTGCAACGCGGCGCGGCCTCCAGGCATCCACGTGTTTTTTTTTGTTTTTTTTTTTGCGTACTTCATCCTTAACAACTTCACAAGGTAACGACAAAGCACTACACAAGCAGCTACTGTAAAGGTACATCACTATCAAAACGCTGTCGGTGCGAAGGTTTTGGTGCTAAGTTCTTAGTACGTGCTACAGTGTTAATCAGTTATCTCTCACTATATGTCTTTTCAGAGTAAAATGTCATTTTTGCATTTGTTACATCCATGAACTTCCAACCCCCCCAACCGTGTATTTCTTTGCACATTTATTTTACTCACCAGCAAATATATCGCACCCATCTGATTTAACAGCTGGGTGGTCAACAAACCAGTTTTCACAATAAAAGCATAATACTGTAAATGTGTAAACGTGATGATGTGCATATGACGAGGTCGATAGCTCTCCACAGAGACGGTTTAGGAAAATCCTACAATGAACTCACTCAGAGTTAATTAATGGACACACATTATAGACTTTTCAGTAATTTCTGTGCCTCCATTGTTTTGCTTTTCAGCTTCCGAGTCCTCGACATTGTGTTTAAGAGTTGCCTTTTATTCTCACTTTAGAAAATAGAGATTTGCTACAACATCTCTCTAATATCCATAATACTGTAGTTTTTGAGTAAAATCTAGTTCTACAATTTGTATCTATCTGCTAATGGTAACATTGCATTACAATTCTAGGTTCCCAGAGTGTGGTTTGATACCATTTCACATTTTTCCCACAAATGTTTCGATCCCAGACAAAGAGCTTTAGAGAATGGGCGAGAGCTGGTGTTGAGTTATTATCAGTGAATACTGCAGTCAGACAGACCCAGCTTTGTCCCCTAAGTGTATAATTATGCTAGCGCACAGGTTCATTAGTCTCTCCCTTTCTTTCCTAACCCAGAAGACTGGGCTTCATACCGAGACACCATCTCAAATTCGGGAGAGAGATGCTTTAACGCTGGAATTACAAAGCCTCGCTGTGTTCGAAGGCTGTTTTCACAAACTTTGAAAACCATGCAAGCTCATTAGTCGCAATTAGCGGGTTTTCTCTACGCGCTTTTATACCTCCACCATCTGGACAGACGGTCGCCCACTGTGCCACATACTGCGTGTCTGAGGATGTCAGGATTGTATTTTCTCCCTTTCAATTATGAGGCATTATGGTCTCCTGGTATATCCCCATAACCGTTAAAATATAGATGACTCACCGCTATCAGCAGTCCTCTTAGCTCCAGTGAGACAAGAACAAAAGGGAGTTTGTCGATTCTATTCATAAATCCCTTTGTCATGTAGAAGAAATGAAACAAAAATTAAACCCTATTCAGCTACAGTTATACGATTACACGGGTACTTACTGTACGCGTAAGCTACAATCCGCTGAAAAAAAACAAAACACCATCACAGCTGCTTTAATGGGAGTTTAACATAGATGAAACCGACTGATTTCCCAGCGTGTTCAGGTTTGACCACACGTCGACCCGAGCTGCAGCGAACAGAGAGGGATCCGCCGCGCCTTCGGTGACCCCTCGACATTTAGAGCGGCCGCACTGAAAAGTCCAGTGAACCCGGACCGCGGCGTGGGCCCCGGGGGCCTCCCCGCTGCGGATCTGTCTGACCGGCCTTAAAACACCCAGCCTCGGAAAGTGCAGCTACCCAAAGCTAAAGGTTCACGTGCTTGGTCGTCACCACGAACCCTCGCGCTTTTATTCCTGCCTGTTTGTTGCTATGTGACTGCAGGATTCCGAAATATCAGCGTAAGTTCACGCGTTGGCATTTTAAGCACTTCCACCTCCACGATGTCTGTGAGGAATGTCTAAAATCTCAATGCCTTTCAAAATCCCCTGCGACCAATGATCATATCTGAGGTATAGATTAGACTGACTCAATACTATTGGATATGTAAGCTACTTCCACAAAATAGTTCTGAAATCTATCATATCAAAGATCATACAACAAAGAGAACGTTACTCATTACAAAAAATATAGACTAGTGACATTTAGGATCAACTATCCATTCATTTCTAAAATAGAGTTTAACTGAGACGGCGTAAAGTTGCACAGTGATGGGATGTTCAGGTCCCAGTTAGCAAACAGGGATGGGCTCCGCTGTTCCGCCTCCTTTTTTTTCCTCTTTTCATTTTGGTTTGATCACTGAACAAACAATAATGTTAAGGAAAAAAAAAAAGATTCAAATATTGTAAACATCGTACCAGTACAAAAGCAGAAAACACCAACACAGCCGGCGCCGACAGCTTTCACTCCTCCTCCATTGACTTTTCAATCTCCTTCAGCCTGCGGACAAACTCCTGAGCCTCTCTGTCTCCAGTGCGAGCGTCCAGCATCCTCATGATTGGCTTCTCTGCGGGGGAGAGGGAACAGATGAGAGCGGTAGTGAGAGCGTATTGGGGATGTAATTGGAAACACAGTCCTCTGCTTTCTTCCCCCTCAAACAGCCGCCATTGCCCTCACGTCGCAGGGAAACGGAGGGGGGGTGGGGTCACGTACCGCTCGGCTTACTGCGCGACAGGTGCAGGATGGCCGGCTGGACGCTCTTGCCGGCGGCGGAGGCGTTGGGCCTGCCGGGCCAGCAGAAGTCGCTGAGCGGCGCCACGGCTTCGCCGGCAAAGTCGTTGGTGGAGAGCCAGTCGTAGTCCATCACAGTGAAGGTCAGGCAGGCGAACCTGTGCCGGTACTGCTCAGGGCTAACGTGGCTGGGAGAAGGAGGAGCCGAGCAAATCAGAGCGGCATGCGGCCGATCGTGGAAGGAGGCGGAGGCGGCGGCGGCGGCGGCGGCGGGGAGCGACACTCACAAGTAGAAGAGCTCGTCGAAGACCGGGTGCAGCGTCTTGAGCTTCACCTGCGTGCGCTGGCTCTTGGCCGTGGGGAACAGGTGGTGAGGACAGAGCTCCACGATGACGAAGGGGTCGCTCAGGCCTGATCACAGACGAGACCCGGCTCAGAGCTCGGCGCCGCCACCGCAGCCTCTAGACAGTGAGTGCGTTTACCGTTTGCATCCAGCGCGATGATGTCGGCGGCGTGAAGGATCTCCACCGTCAGCCTCTGCTCGGGAGCGTCGTAGTAGCACTTCACACTGACCCGACCGTAGCGCGTGTGTTTGAGCGTTTTCTGCAGGGCGAACGACACAATCACAGCGTGATGATCGGACCACAGTGAACCCGCATCCATATTTCTCCGTCCTGTTTGGCTTCGAAATGCACCTGGTGGGAAATCTTCTCCAGATAGTACTGTTCGATCAGCTCGAACGAGGAGCATTTGTTCAGCCGGAGCTCCTCGTCCAGGACCTGTGTGAGAGCGGGAGCGGTGAGAGAGGCCAGAGGCTAACGGGGGGTGGGAGAGGCGTGGGGGGGGGGGGGGGGGGGGGGTCCTCAGGTAGCCTCACCTTGTAGTCGCCGCTCTTCATGTCCTCCAGGGAGAGGCCCTCTCCCTTCGCGTGAAAGAACTGCAGCAGGGTCTGAAAGTAAAAAGAAATGAACCACAAACCGGGCAAAGACAGAATTTGTTCCCACGCAAAGCTGCCAGACGCTTAAACTGGCAACTGCGCAGCAGCTCCCGCATTGTCATTCACGAGGAAGTCACTTTGGCACGGTGACTTCATAAATAACTGATGTATGCTAATGACTGCATGGCAGCCAGCATGCGGCGCTAATCAAAGGGCCGGGCTGATAGCGGTGATGATAATCTCTGCAGAGATGACTCGCGTCTCTCCAGGCGCACGTCTGGCGTCGCCCGCGGCCGAACCTGCGCTTCACTGACCTCCACCGTGTACTGGAAGCGGTTGTAAAACTCCACCGGAACGCCTCTGTTTTCTCTGACTGCGTCCAGGATCATTCGCAGCAGCAGCTCCCACATGCTCTGGAGAACCCTACAACCAAAACACCCACACGTTGTTTACCTGCCTCCTCCAATTACACCCCTGCACCTCCACGCAGCTCCGCGTGTTCTCACAGATAAAGAGGAAAATAATTGCAACTTGTTAAATACTAAAAACTCTGAGGGGTATAATTACTGTTGCAGCGCTGGCGCTCATAACGCGGACTCCTAATTGTGGAGCTGCCACACTTTTCACCTGCTACTATTAAATGGAAACAGCCTCTCAGAAGGAGAAACAAAAGGACTACACATGGATGCTGATGAAAGTATTTACCTAGAGAAGTTCTCCTTCACCAGGTTATCGGTGATGAGGACCATGGTGTCCTTCAGGTACTTCATGAGAGGGGACACAGCCTGGAAGAACGTCACAGCATTGACTTCACATTGCAAACAATGTAATGGCTTAAGAGGCGTGAGACGACCGGGCCTTACGTCATCATTGTTGATGGAGTCTGGAGACAGGCTGATGTGCTGGATGTACCTGCGCAGCTCAGGCAGCATCTGCGTGGAAAGAACCTGTCACACAAGTGGCGGCGAACGGAGGCCGGCGGCGGCGCGGTCGCGGCGGCGGACGCTCACCTTGTCGGTGAGCAGCGCGATGAGCCGCTTGGCCTCCCTCTGCAGGTCCAGGTCCATGTTGAACAGCTGCCCGTTGAGGGCCTTGTACACCTGCTCCTTGCCCTCGGCGCCGCACGACTCCTCCATGGCCCGCTCCACCGCCGGCCAGTCCAGGTCGCGCGGCAGGCGGCCGAGGGAGACGCGGACGTGGTCCGTGTTGTTCAGGGCTACGCAGAGCTAGTGGGGGGGGGGGGGGGGGGGGGGGGGGGTAAACACAAAGAAGGAAGAGAAGCAGGGCTACAGAGGAGTGGACGGATGGGGTGTGAATGATGCGTTCGAGGACCGGGAGGTGTCAGCGCGTAGCCTCCGACCTGCAGCGCGTGTGGCCGCGGTACCTGCACCGTGAAGCTCCTGTGGTCTCGGCCCAGCTGGCTCCGCTCGATCTTGTGCGTGATCATCTCCGAGTACCACACGGCCTCGCTGCAGAAATTCTGCGAAGGGGAAAAAAAATAATAAAATAATGAATAAATAAAACAGCTGTTGGTTTGATCCAAGCGGCAACAGCATCCGGTAAAAAAAAGACCCCCCGCTGTCAGTCTGCCGGGTGAGCAGCGCGCGGGCGCGTGACACTCACGTCCGTCAGGCGCGTGATGAAGATGAAGGCGCCGGCCGAGTCCGGCCAGGCCAGCTGGGTCCAGATTTCTCGGACCTGGCCGAAGCACGCCGTCACCTCCACGGCGGACGAGCTGTGTTTGGCCTGCTGCACCGGCTCCAGCTGCAAACAAGTTCTACTGAGTTCTAGCATCGATTATATAAAGGATATAAATGATGATGTAGAGGACACGTTACAGCGGAATGATTTAAACATGCAATAATACATTTAACGCAGTTTATAAAGCATTTACAAACAGTCTAATTACTTGTAATAAAAGTTAATAAGTCCTAATTATAATAATAAATAAGCGATAAACACATTTTACACATTACAGCATTCGATCGATTCGAACCGATTGCATGTTTTTATATCATTCAGCAAATGCATTTATATATTATGAATGTAATATAATTAGACGCTAATTGAAAAAGCTCCTCACTTTGTCCGTGTCCACCGCTTTTCGGATCCGGTCGCAGGATCTGTCGTGAATGATCTGCAGCCACTTGTGGATGGAGGACTTGAACCAGTTGTGATAGACGGTCAAGGCCAGCATCTTCGCGTCCCTGTTGGAGAAGGACAGGTCCCGTTCACACTATTCAAATCTGAACACGAGGTTGAATCGTTTTTATTTTGTTTCTTGCCCTATTTTTTTCAAACACCGACTTGAGGGGCAGGAACTCTCGGAAGCTTTTGAGGATTTTCAGGGACACGAAGAGCTCAAAGATGGTCTCCCCCATCGTCTGCGTCAGCCTGGAGCTCTCCTGCTCCAGGGTACCGCACACGCGCTCCATCGCCACGTTCACGTCGTCAGCGACCTGACGGACGGAAGATTCACGACGCGAGTTGAAATTTACAGTTCAAGTCCACCTGGTCTTTTTTGCCACGTCCCGTTCAGCGACACACCTGCTTCTCCAGCTGCCTGTACGCGATGCTGAAGAAGTCCACTTTCACAGCGCTGTGGGGACAAGCAGGGGTTAAAAATGGCGTCCGACGGCGGGGCGGTTGTTCCGGCTCCGTTTACCTGTAGAAGAGTTTGTTGTAGATGTTCTGGCCGCGCTGCACGTCCGCACACACGGCGTCGACCACCACCACCAGCTTCTTCAGCTGCTCCTCCAGCGTCTGGACAACACACGACCAGTGACTGGGTCAGTTTTGCACCAGAGATGCAGTGATTTTTATTTTTATATGACAAATTTACCCCCTCCTCTGGTTTATATCTCGCTATGAGGCTCTCGTACCACTCCGCCGTTCCTTTCTGTGGAAATAATCACACGAATTGAGTAGAATAAAACGGCTAATTGAAGGTGTCCTGTGGCGTGCAGTGTTTACTTCACAATACTGGAAACTGGAGAACCCCCTCTTAGAGTTTGTTTTTATTCTATTCATTGTTACCTTGACAGCTGTAGTGATGTCCAAATGCAGTTCATTTCGAAGAGGACACACTGTCTTAAATGCCCGCATGTTTTGCATGTAGCCGACCCCCCTGGGGCGCGCACACACACACACACACACACACACACACACACACACACACACACACACACACACACACACACACACACACACACACACACACAAAAGAGCCGGTTACAAAGCAAAATTGCTTTCAGGATCAAGTAAATGCAGGTTCTCACTAAGATGTTTTCTCTCACTACCCCAACGAACCCTTCCCACTTTAATTGCCTGCGTGATTCTGTATTATTGCTTAAGGGGTGTGCGACTGTGAGTCGAGTCACTCTCTGTGTGCGTGACGTGAGAGGTGCAGCGTGGAACTCATCTCCCATGAGGCGCTGGCTGATCGCTGGGTTGAGCTGAGTCCCTTGTGGGGGCGGCTTCTCAAAAACGGTGTTTCTGTCTCCAAATTAGTGGAACACAGCAGCCAGGACTGAACTTCAATAATTAGCTGATTCTACCCGCTGGCGCATACAGTAAATGAAGCAGCCTCCCTCACCTCCTTCCTGTGTTCGAGGGTCAGTGGGAGCTACAGTAAGACCAGATGATGATCATTTCTTTCTCCTCATTAAATCAACTCTACTGATCCAGAGAAGGCTCTGAACAATTACCTCTTAATGTCCCATCATCTAATAGAGGTTCACTTTTCCTCCTGTCTTGTTGAAATAATTAATTAATCAGTATGACCATATTATAAGAACAATAATGTTGTTGGCGGTTTATTGGTCGGTTTATAATAGATGTTGCTTTTGTGTCTTGATTCGTTGTCGAACGGCGCCGTCGTTTTACCTCAGCATGAGCTCGTAGCGCGTGATGGCCGCGGCGCTGGTGCACGGGAAGACCTGCCGCATGTTCTTCATCAGGCTCAGGCAGTGCTCCGTGTAGAGCCTGAAGCTGTCTGACAGCTGCCTCTCCTGGACACAGGAAGGGCCCTCGGTTATCAAGCACACGGGCTGCACGGAGACATCGGCGGCACCCAAACACCTCCACGGGAGTCAGCGAGGAGCTGAGCTAATGAGGTGCTTCCAGATGATGGACGCGTTGCTTTGTTTGGTGGCGGAGCACCTACCAGGTCGCCCCTCACAGCAGGGGGGTCCCACTCGGCATCGATGGTCCTCAGGAGGCGCAGCAGCAGGGAGTAGCACACCCTCTGGGCCCGGTGGTGGCTGCTGTAGCACTGCCAGCGGCTGCGGGTGCAAACAAAACAGGCGGCTTTTATCAGACGCGCAGACGTTGGGCTGATCAATTCCCTTCCCTCGCGCTAATGCTCACATAATGGCCTGTTGCAGGGGCGAGAGGTCCGTCTGCACAGCGTGGTGGGTCAGCACGGTCCACGCCGCGGGGCACACCTGCCCGTTCCAGTTGTAAGGCTCCCTCTGGAATCATTGGAGGGGAATCGCAATCGTCTCAGTTTGCGGAAGCAGAATATGAGAGGAGTAATTCCATGAATTAGCCTCCTCCATCAGAGGCTGTGGAGGCCTAACAGATGCTGTGTATTTAATATGAGGCAGAGGGCGAGAGGGAGTGAGGGATCAGCCAGAGCAGGATATATATAACCGATGGGCTGAGGTTCACTCCCCCATACACTTCCCCAATATCAACATAATTTGTGTTATATTTTTTGTGATTATTACAGAAAATGAATTGAGTTCTATGTACTATTTGGATATTCTGTAACTGCCCTTAAAAGTATCTGCGCACGGCCCCGGTCCACGGTGCCGCTCGGGCTGAGCTGACGACCCGCAATTTGCTTCATCTTCCAAATCCAATTCTCACAAAGCCACAGAATTCATTTCCCCGCAGTTAAAACGAGGTCTAATCATTTTAAAAGCCTTCCGGCGGAACCCCGGGCGCCGAGGAAGCAGCAACAAGGCGGGAGGAGCTATGACGAGGAGGCGATTTAATCAACTAAGAACCTTTCGCTCGGGCCGCTGGACACAAGCGTCTGATAAACAAAGGAATCCGTTCTTTCTTTCTATCAATAATCTACATCAAACGTACCTTGACGTGAGCGTGCTCATACTCCACAATCTGACTCAGCAGTTTTTTATGAATGGAGACGTTTGAGTCCTTCCTGGACAAAGTCGTGTCTCTCTAAAGGTAAACACAAGACAGGGAGGTTGTGTTCCTCATGCTCCACACACCAGTAGTAGTTGTATTATATTATTGTACCTGGCTGGTGAAGACCTTCATTATCAGGTGACATTCTCCCTGAACTTTAGAGGCGCTCGAGCGAGGCTCCAGCTTGAACCAGGTGTCGTGGCCGACAACTGGGATCTCCTGGAAGAAGAAGAGCGGCCGGATGAATGTAGCGCTCGCGTCGCCGCTCTGCGGCACCAGACGCGCCCCCCGCGTTCTTACGTTTAGCGGGATGTTGATGCACCCGAGGAAGTCGTCGGCGTTCTCCTCGGAGCCCGACGAGGCCGATCCGTTGGCGCGCACCGACTTCGCGATCTGCTTAAAATACCTGACGGAGACAAGCGTCGATCCCAGACTGAAGCCACGCTCAGCGTCAATCAGCTTTAATGCAGGTCTATGTGTCATCCTCCATGTATCTAAGCTTCCACATCACTTCCTGTGTGCTCTACCTGCCCATTCCACGGAGCCCGCTGACTTCGTTCAGCTTTTTGCAGGCCTCGGCGACGGACACGTCATCGTCGTGATCCCTGAAGAAAAGAACAAATCGGTGGCTATAACGGTCCCTCATTTCCTTTGAGAACGCGTCCCATTATCTTATAATAAAATAAATGCAATCGAGGAGTGCGGGTGCACAATGGGGCCGGTTCAGAGCCGAGACGTGAGGTCAAAAGCCACCTTCATCTCTCCTCTGAAGGACGAACTATTCAGCTTTTCACCCCACTCAAGATACGAT
Source organism: Betta splendens (assembly GCF_900634795.4). Lineage (NCBI taxonomy): Eukaryota > Metazoa > Chordata > Actinopteri > Anabantiformes > Osphronemidae > Betta > Betta splendens. Next base: position 7,763,841 of record NC_040888.2, read on the forward strand.
TTCTGTCTGAGGTCACGCACCGTACACAGCGCTTATTTAAATGGGAAATGAGGCGCCTTCTTCTCTGACGCTGGAGGAATAATCTCACCATATGTCGAGATGCAGGAGGTCGTTCTGGACGTCGTCGATTTCGCTGTGAATGAAACAGGAGAGGCAAATTGAATTCCGCCGCTCCACGGGGGGTGGTGGTGGTCGCGCGCTGCTGTACGCGGCTCTACTCACAACAGGAAGTGCTCGTTCCACACCGGGTTCAGCGTCTCCGGCTTGACCTCGGTCACCTGGATGCAGCGGGCGGGCAGCACCTCCTTGGTGCTGGACCGCTTCTCCAGCTTCTCCCGGCGCTTCCTGAAGCTGAACTTGCGCTCCTTCTTCTCCTCGGCCTCCCGCGGGCTCTGGCCCAGCAGGATTCCCAGCATGCAGTAGGGGTCGCTGTACCCTGGCGGCCGAGGGGCGTCACACAGAGAATAGAATGACGATGGAAGCTTTAACCAGACACCAGTCAATGCAAAGTCAGTCCTAATTTCACAAATATTAGGTCTTATTGCAGCAGTGTTCATCCTTAGAGAGATTAAAGAAAGAATCTATTCACTCCATATCCAATCAAATACACGGTGTAAATAGAGACTAAGTAAATTATGCTGCAAAATGACTCTTTTTTTCCTTTAGATATGTTTAACACGCATCAATAACACCACACTATCATTCCTGCTGGACAAACACCGGCAGGTCTCGCTCATCTTGAAAGCCTTTATTGCCGTCAAGCATTGACAACTATACAACGTCGTGCGCGGAGGAGAATCACTTGACCGTTTATCGAGCGAGCGCTTTGACGCCGGGGAGCGGATCTCGCGGAGCCGAGCGGCTTTCTGTCAGGAACATCTCACCGTTCGCATCCTTGGCCATCAGGTTCTTGGCTTTCATGACGGAGACTCTCAGAGAAAAGCTGGCTCGCTGCGAAGAGGAGGATTTAAACAGTCAGACGGCGTGAACGCGGGAGATCAAGGCCGCGCGTTTAATACGTGGATGAGCCTGCATCACGGCCACCAGGTAGGAGACATCTGGGCTTTGCCAGCGGATGGCGGAGATAGGAGGTAATTTAAATGGAAAAAAATATTTTCTGATGGTCTCCCACACACCGAATCATACAAAATGTGGCTTTTAGGTGGGTAATATCTAAAATTCTCCAAGGGCATCGGTGCATTAAGGCTGTAGCTCAGCAGGCCGTGCTCTCCGCTCATTGCTACAGCACTGTACAAACGCTCGGCGTGATCAGGTTCACTGCAGCTGGGTTTGGTGGCGCTGCCAGTCATGTTCTGTGATGTCTGAGGATTTGCTGCAGACGTGGAAGGACGTGTCCCACCTTGGCTTCCTGAACCTTCTGGAGGATGATGTCATGTTCTTCCTCGCCCATGTCAAACACCTTAGGGGCAGAAACACGAACTGAGAACAGGACATGACGAAAGCAACAGCCCTGCGGACATCATCTCCAGATGTGCATTATGACAGGTGAGCATCAGTAGCATGGGATTCCAATGGCTGCTCACACGAAATAACACTGTCTGTACCAGACAGACAGACAGACAGACAGACAGACAGACAGACCCATACCTTGATTAGATAAGCAAATAGCTCTTCATCACTTTTCACATGCTCCGGCGGAGGCACTCCGACCCTGTTGACCACCGTGTACACAGCCTCCTCATAAAGCAGGTCCAGCTACATGAAAACACACTCGGCTCAATAACAAACCCTCCAAAAATAAAAGCTCATGTTCTTTTGACTTTTTCCGCGTTGTGCTTGGCTGCACGTGAAATGGGAGAAGAAAATAAAAGAAGACCAAGAAAAAAAAAAAAAAAAAAACGGGATGAAGGAGAAAAACACCGCTGCGTTCTTATTGTGACTTTCAGAACTGACTCCCTGTTGAAGCGCAATTTTAAAAAGCCAAAAGCCGAGTGACGCACCTCCGTCCTGCTGATTCTGTCGGGGATAAAGGACTGGTCCACATGCTCTTGGGGCGGTGGTACTGTGCAGGCCCCTCTTTGACACTGTGAGAGGGAAGGAAGGAAACACAAGCGCTCTTTCTGACTGAATAAGAGCTGGAGAGACGGATTATTGAAGGCGCACTGTTGGAATTTCTTTCTACTTGAAGCTATGCGGGTCGAACTAATACTGGAATTCACGTTCGCTGTGAGTGGATTCACTGATCACAATTAAAAACACATTATTGTCACAGAATAATCACGGCGTCTACATATTACAGCACATAGTGCATCTGCAGCCTGATTTTTTCCCCACTCTGCTGACGCACAGCGAATGGGAACGATGAGCCAACTCGTTCTCGCTGGAGATGTTGATAGAGCATCACTGCGTCGTTAGCGCTGGCAGCAGAAGGAGGCGATCGCAGCCACTGAAAGCAGCTTGTCACAGCTGAGCCTCCCGTCCTCGGAGCGCCCCGCGCGACCCCGGCCCTTCTGTCACGCGGGCGTCACGCGGCCTACGGCGGGGGCTGCATGACAGCGAGGGCCGCTCGCGACGCACATTGAGTTGGAAGCGTGCGACAGATGGAGAGGTGGAAGTCGGCTTGGGTTTTTACCTCGGCTTGGGCCGCCCGCAGCATGTTCTCCTGTTTCTGAAGGATGGCGCTCGTGCGCTCAAAGAACTCGGCGCTCTCCTCAGAAACCCTGCCAAGGAGAGGGAGCAGAGCGACAGTTCACCTCTAAAGACAGCGATGAGACACTGGCAAATATGTTGTTTTACCACTAAAAGTGCCGTGGTGCGTTGTAAACAGTTACGTCAGCGCAAGTGATTTGTAGACGCGTATTAAACAACGCACCGCGGGACGCGGCGGCACCGCATCCCGTGCGCGCGCACTTCAGAGAAGCGCCCGTCAATAAACACAATCCACTCTCTTTTCATGTTGAACCACCGGGCTCCGTCAGACCCGGTCTTGTCTCGCGCACTTTAAAAAGAAGGACGGTCTGGACCAAAGCCCCTCAGCGATCGAACGCGTCTGCACTCTGCGTGAACCCCGCGTTAATCCACGACGATGAGCAGCGCGGTGCGCAAAATGCAAATGGTGTTTTCGGTTCCTCCAGGTGTGTGAGTGAATCCCCGGACTCCCGTCGGCCCCAGTTGTCATGGTGACGCAGGCATATTTAGGGAGGGATATGCCCCCCCCCCCAACACACACACACACACACACACACACACACACACACACACACACACACACACACACACACACACACACACACACACACACACACACTTCACTGGGCATCATCTTCTTCCAGGCCTGTATGAATTTCAGCGGGTCAGGCAGCTGATCTGACGCACAACCATCGGGGTTAGTCATGCCGTCAGTCCCACCATCCCCACACTCCCAGCGCCTGTCTACTTTCCCATCTCTCAGCCTTCCCCGTCACATTATACAGCACGGCCGTCCACAGAGGCTCCGTCGAGCCCCCCCACCGGCGTCATCGCCTCGCAGCGGGCGCGTGGCAGCCCATCCCAGCACCCACTGACTCTCACCACGGTAGCAAACCCCTGAGGTATTGATAAAGACTAATGGCAGCCAAGCCGAGGGGGTCGGTCAGGATCCCACGGCTGTTAGAGGTGGGAATGTGCTGCACGCTGTAAATTCACTTAAAACGAGGAAAACTCTAGTAAACATAACGCACCACACTGCGTTTGCGTTATGTGGAGCAGGAGTCAAAGCCGACATGAGTCAGTGCAGTTATATCTTCAGTCATTTACATCTCAAAGGAGCATAAAATATGTAATATTACACATAATGAAATATGAAAACCCCATAATCGAAGTAGTTAATTATTATTTTTTCATCAACTCATCGACAACTGTTTGGTGTTTAGCAACATAGCCGGGCTCCACCAGAACATATAAAAACATCATAAAAAAACATTAGTTGATATTCTAATCGGGAATCATTCAGCGAGTGTTTGCCAACCTCAGAACCACAAACCGAGTCTCCAAACTGTGAATGACTCCGCAAACAAAGCCTCAAAAGGAGCTTTGTTTTTTGGAGCCTGCAGTTTCCATTTGCGCGCGGTACAAATAAGCCCCGTTTGATTGTAACGCGCGTGTTATGAGACACTCAATTCTCTCCACATCCGTCTCCAGTCCTCTGAGGGTATTTCGGTACCCGGAAATCTGTCCCGTCTTCTGTCAGTCAAACAGCTTGAGGATTTGTTCGGGCCGTCTGGGATCTTTTGTTTCAAGCTTTGTTTAGGAGCAGAAATGAAGCTCAAGTGATGCAAATCCATTCTGATTTGATACATCTAAAAAAAGACGCTGATATCTTTCAACCTTTGCCTCCCTACACACACACACACACACACACACACACACACACACACGCCACCGGAATAACAAACTAATATGACGTTGCTAGGAAACAGGTCTTTTTTTTCTACTGTCATTTTATTCTAATTTATTTTCAGAATTCATTCAAACGCTTCAATTATGTTTTCCTGTGTGGAGAGTAAACCGGCAGGAAAACACAAACAGGAACACGAACGCGCTGAACTTCTCCTGCGCGAGAGCGCAAGTGTTTGAACGTGACTAATTGGGAGTGCGAAGGTGACGGCGAGCCCTCGCGCCAAGCCGCAGCATAATACGGCGGCGCATACGTCGTAATTAATGCTGCAGGCGTCACCGTTGTCTGCGGCGTGGAAGACAAGTGACATCTGTATGCATTCAAATGCAAAAAAAAAAAAAGATTTTAGAAATTCATCACGGTTGTCGCGCGTAATATCAGCCTGCGACTTCTATCATAACCAAGGATCTCCAAGACAAGAATCCCCCTCTCAATGTGACACAAAGGCCTGTTTGTTTCCCCTCTAATTACGCAGCTGATTAAGCGCTAGAAGAACACTCCAGGCGAGAAGCGTCAGCGCAGAGATTTGACGACAGTCTCTGCGTTTGGAAGAAACCGCAGCCCCCCAGTTACAACCATGAGCAGAACCCGGTGGGAAATGATTTCCTCCTGGGTGTTTTCCAATGTTACAGGTGAGTCTGACAGCTTGTGCTGCCTCAGTGTGTGGCTCAATGACCCACTGGGGATTTGACCTATTTTAAAGGAGGCATAGTGTGTGTTGACCACAGATGTGGAGACGTGTGAATGTCTGAACCCTGGAACCAGGCATCTGCTGAGAAAGACCGTCTGATATGAGCAAGGAAACTGGAAAAATTACTAATGAATCTTGAGGGAACACCATTTAATTTAATTCCATCTAAAGCAGGAATTAACTTTTTACATCAGCTGTTTTGTGCTATGAAGGAACAGACGTTTGAGTTCAGACAGTCCTAGAAACACCGGTGCTGTGCTTGAACACTCCCTCAGCGATCCTTCTTTTATATTTACAGTTGATGAAAGCTCAATAGTAACACAAAAGATTTGTTAAATATGTTTGTTAATAAACAGTTGAAAATGCAGAGTAAAAACAGGATTACAGCTCAAACATTGAAGAGAAATATAAATGTAAATCTATAGTATGTATTATCATTATTGACTGCAACCACATGTTCACTATATTGGGTTAAAATGGTTTATTCTACATTAGTTATGAAATAAGAGACAGTAAAACTGAGGAGTCAAATTGATTAATGACACTGCAGCAAGGTTGTGATTAAAATCAGTGAAACATAGTGAAGTCAAGTGTGAAATATCAGTTACTGAAGGTTTGGAAGTGAGCAGCAAAATATGTAAATTACAAGGAGCCAAAATATAAATGTGTATTGGTTTTCATGACAGGCCCTCGTGCATTTCCATGGATTTAACAAGCTGCTCAAACAGAGGTAAAAACATCGTTTGCTCAACGGAATTAAAAAGTTCACCTTCAACGTCCCACTTTCCAGCGCTGACAGCCGACTGGACCACTTGGGTCAACGACTGCGGATGGAGCGGCCCGAGTCTACCCGGCCTCATTTGCAAATTCTCAATTAGAGCGCGAGCGCGTGCGGGTCAGCGGCAGCCAGGATGGATAACAAAGATCAACAGCCGGCCACTAATGATGAGGCTCGGCGGGAAAGCTGCAACACCAGGGCGCCGGCGTAGGAAATGAGGGAGAAGGTGAGATACTGGCTGTTCAAATCACTCTTTAATGACGCCTCTACCCAAACACATTTTAAATGATTCAACATGGTGCATCAATAAAACACTGTCTCCGGATTAAGGCAGTAAACGCGAGGGGCTCATGAATAATTTGCTAAAATTAGTCATTTAAATGGATCATTAACAGCATCTGTGATTATCTTCCATGTTATAAATAGACATGGTCGTCATTACAGGTATACCTTCACATTAGGACAGCAGCCAGTGTTTAGGTTGCCATAGAAACCTCAGGTATATACTATTACTTTTGGCTTCAAATGAAGCATCAAAAACAAGAACTGATTTTACCTGTGCATCTTTATTTATTGACGAGGGGAAGGTGAGCCAGGACGACACACACAGCGTTGACAGGAAATAAAAATTAGAATAAAAGACAGACAGACGTGATCAAGGCCGAGGCGGAAGCTCCACCAACGTAGTGTTTATTCGCTCATGTCCTGAAGAAAACAGTGCCATCAAGCCAATGGTAAGACATTACACAACAGTAGAAGAAAAGGATTAAACAGTAGAACTACTAAATAATGAGAGAGCACGATGAAACAAATAATAAGACAAACAGTACATAGAGCTTACATACAAACAAAATACATGTACAAGTCATACAGTACAATCTTACACATTTAAAAAAACATCTGGACACTGAACACAACATTTGGACATCAAAGGGTGTTTATTTTTTTATTAGGATCTTTTAATTAAAGCAAAATATGTCATTTACTGTATGTATGGACCGCACGTCTATTAATTTTGAGTAAATGGTTCTATTGATGAACTAGAAAAGCCAAAGGTGCCCTATACTGTTGATTTACTGTGTCCTTTTTGATATTCTGTTGCCGGTAACACATGTTTTTAGAACTAGACAGAAGTACCTGGCTGCATAATTCACAACTGAGTGCCGTAAACCGGCCACAGAGCTGCGTTTGTGATCCCCCTGTGCATCAGTGTGCTAAAAGTTCCCCAAAAGTTCTCCCGCTGCTGACTCACCTGCGGGGCAGGGGCTCGGGGCAGTGGGTGAGGGGGCTGCCGGCGGTGGGCGGCGGCTCCCGCCGGCTCCTCAGCGACTGGCTCCTCTGCACCTGCCTCAGCACGCTGCTCTTCAGGTCCAGCAGCGTCGTCATGGTGTCGCACTGTCGGGAGGGGGGGGAAAGCAAACGTTAGACGCCGCCCATCACGGGGGTCCGAGCGGGTCCGAGCACGCGTAATGTCATATTTATACCCGGCGACTGTTTGTTTGTGGCGATACAGAGAAATACAGGGTCCGGGGAAATTCTCCGGGTGTAATTAGCCGCATAATCACCCCGTCAGTCTCTTAACATAATTGCAGACTTCCTCAGAAGAAGGTGCGTTCTATTTCTGTCAGAGTCTGACTAATAGCGCAGGACGTGCAATTCCTCTTCCACCTCGGCGTCTCAGATCCGCCGGCCGGCCTTTATATTGGGGCCACACGCTTCAAATCCACAATATGCAAATCGACCCGCGGGGGAGAAGAGATGCAGCGATGTGACAAAACCGTTGGATCACTACAATGAAAAACACGAGCAATGTTTAGAAACATCACAGACCTGAAGCACGCAAACATGACTATTACATATGATGAAGGTCAACATAGTCAAAAGGAAAGTGCATTGTGGCCTTGTTATTGTAATATTGTTGTATTGTGCAGTAACAGAAGACTGTGTTGTTGTGCGTTTATGTCTTTCACTGCACCGTTTCTAGCAGGTAGATTAAAACTCGGAGACGCCAGGAGCTGAGCAGCTCCTCGGAAACGCCCGGGGTTTGACGTGCCCCGAGGCACGAGCAGACGAGTCAAAGCGCGAAGGCACGCGCGAGTCAAAGAAGCACCTGATTATCATTTACTGCTGCTGGAGTCGCGTTCTGCAGCTAGCGCCGGTTCGTTAAAAGGTAGAGGCCGTGCTTCTAATTGATTACGCCTCCTGGTATAATTGCCAATATGGTTGCCATGGCAGCGGGCTGCGTCTGTGTGAACGCCACGGGGCTGAAGGAAGTTGTTGTTTTGTTTAGGAGCTGATGCAGTTGTCAATGCCTATATGGTGGAATCATGAGGATAAAATCAAACGACTCCTCTCGAGTCAAGCAGTTTTAACATTAGCAGTGACTGAATAAATTACTAACTTATTTAATAGCAAAAGATAAAATCGAGCATAGAAAGGGACGCCGTGGTTGCCACATCCGTGGAACCTGGATTCAGGGGAAACGAGCTGATCTGGCAACCTCGGAGCGATTGGCACGGTGTTGCTAAGCAATTCGCTGAGAGCGACTCGGAGCCACTCGTCGTAAAGTCACTCTCATTTCGGCGTCATGGTGTCTAACTGAATTATAGGGGCCTCGTAACAATATGGAGCACAGCCAGTGTTTCCCTTCACCACAAAAGCAGAATCTGAAAAACAAACAAACGGTTGTAAAAAAGGCTAAAGCCGAAGAATGTGTAGAAGCAATGTCTCTATTACATTAGTTTATACTTCTATCTTTTTAAGGCCTATTGTCCACTTTCCTGTCCTTTGCAATCAAACGTCAGCCGCTGAACTACATCTGCAGCACGAAGCCTTTATTGGGAGATAATCCTTCTAATCTCGACAGAAACTTGAGCGTCTATAAATACCTGCGGTTCAATATTGAAGTCGGTCACTGAACCCTCACGGGAGCAGAATGCGTTTATTAGCTGCCACATTACCATCACACTTCACAACACTGGTGGAAGCAGGACTTTTCACTGAGCAGGGGAAGCTTCATTTCCCTTTCCACCTCACGAGAACAAAGATAATTGCCGGGTCTATCAATAGCGATAGACTCCCAATACCGTGATAATACATCTGCCAAGACTCTTATTTCATAAGAGTCATAGCCCATCTAGTCTTATAGAAACTGGCTCCACCTAAGGGGCTAAAGTTGACAGGCTTTGATTGATGGACAGACGAATTCAGACAGTCATACGCTCCTTTCAGCTATCGACGGCCGATGAAAAAGAAGCCATGAAAAGACTTTTCGACCATTAAACAACGCCGTCTTTGCTGTTGTTGATGAACAATCAGATCCGTGCGCTTGTTGAGGGTGATCGTTACTCTAGCGCGTTTACGAGCAATTCAGATATTCTTTATTTCCTCCACTTTCCTGGACGACGCTGTTCTAGCTCTCGCTTTTGCTCAAACTCTGTTCATCACTGTACGCTGTTCATCCAAGTATCTGAGCCGGTTACACACTTTACTGTAATACACTAGTGTGGGTACTTTCTCTCTCATATACTCAGAGTGAGGGTTTGTTGGAATCTCCTGTTTCTACCTCACAGCGATTCCCTTTATCTCCCACAATGACAGATAACATCCTGCCGTTTAAAATAATGTGCCGCCACATTGCATTGTGGGTACCGAGGGCTCGTACGGGGAGCTTTCTTGTGTGGCAGATTTGAATATCACTGCTAGAACACGGGCTGCTTTGAGAGTGATTGGATGTCAGAGTTGGCGATGCCTTCCGCTGTCAGTCCTCATTGCAGATGCCCTGGAACTGTGTCACATACGCATCCATGATGGATGGCTGAGCTGTAACGCTTATATTCATCCACGGCACACAAATGAAAAACACCTCAACCGATGTGTGCGACAGTTCTTCTCCTCTACCAGCGGAGTACGTCTCTGCCCAAAGTTAAAGATTTATGAACGCTGCAAGTAAAATGCTCAAAAACACACTATGCATTCTGTCGATAAACGCTAGAGTTCGACTCTTTCAGCTCATGCCTTTCATGAAGTGGCTGAAACAGACAGTAACTGGGCCTCATCCGTCTACACAAGCGTTAGCGTTTTTTTAATAGTTCGTTTTAAATGTCAACTTTTGCAACTGCAGCTAAAGTCAGACCTAGAAAATGAGTGAAAAAGACGAATGAGCTCATAGACACAGTTTAGTGGCGGCAACTTACTAACTCGCTCAAACTCTTGATGCATGTATAGATTCTGAGTGGAATTCATTGGAGCTGTTTGACCTTAAACGTAGCGTTTGTGTGATGGTGAGTGATCATCTGTCTTGTCGTCGCTCTTTGATAGACTGGCGACCTGTTGAGGGTCTTTCCTGCCTCCTGTTCGCCGACAGCTTGGATGCGCTCCAGCCAAGAGGATACGTGTTGTAGATAATCTGATTTGCCTACACTTAGTGATCGTCGGAGGATGCACCTCCACTGGCTGACGTCTGTGTAACGGCGTAACACTCTCCACATGACATCTTTACAGGAGCAAGCGGCTGAAACGCCCGAGGCGCGCTAGCTCGCGGCGCTAAAAAGGAAACGCCTCCTCTGACCTCCGGCGGCGCACGCGGGAACGCCGCGCTTGGCCATCACGGCAGATCCACGACATGGAGGCTGGTGGCAGCCCGCGGGTACCACCGAGCATCCGTCTCCCAGGTGAACCCGTTTCAATTACAGGAGTGGATCTCTCCCAATTGGATTTCACATCTCTCAGCCGTCGGCCTATAGTGACAAAGCGGGTCGACGTGCCGCTGTCAGCAGGCTGCCGGCTGCCAAGGAAACCCTGTCTGAGCCAAGTAAATGCCTTTCTCACTACATTGGTGCCGAAGTCGTGCCAGGGAAACACTTGCTCACCAGTGTCTCTCTCCTGCGAGAGCCAATGAGCCCGGCAGCCAAAGGCGCCTGGCTGATAGGGATGGAGTGTCTCTATGGTAACGGCAGAGGAAAAGGAGCTGGTAAATACAGGTAAATGGAATTCGACAAAGACTGGGGGAAAAAAAGAAAGACCCTCGATGATATAAATGATATAATGCGTTATAAGGTCCAATGTGTTAAAGCAGCAGAACATGAAGAGCACTATTTGAACAGACATTTCCAGGAACCGTGACACGGGTCCATGAGACAAGTGCGTCCAGGTGCAGGTCAGTCATTAGCGGCTTGAAACAGCCGCTTGCAGAGAGCCTGCCTTCGTGCGGCTCTCGGTAACGCTCCTTTCTAAGTCATTAGTCTTGTTGTCGAGCACTGCTCCAAAGTGTGCGTTGGAGCGCGAGTGCTTCACCCTCCGGAGTGTTTCAAACAGTGGAGGAAGAAAGACGGGCACGCGTCTTTGTCTTAAAACCGGTGTAATTAGGACCGTGCACTTGATTTGCTGCACACTTGTCGAGTCTTCAAAATAAAAGCGTAACATCAGGCTTCTACGCTCATCTTGACATCGACGGTTTATGTAGTTCAATAAAACAGGACCTGCACATTTCTGACCTCCGTGTACTTGATTTAATCAGACGAGCCTGAGGGAATACATATCCAAACATATCAGTACGTGAATTAGTCTGTAGTGCGGCTTACAAAGTACGACTGTCATAACCTTTAAGTCTCAATCAAGAGCCTCATTATTGGCCATCAATGTTGTTATGTGACTGGCCCTCAGGGACAGTTCTGTGTCAAATCATTAACAAGCCTCCTGGTGGAAGGAACGCGGGGACTCGGACGTCGCCGTCGTCCATGCAGAGCATGAACCATAATCCAGCAATAACAAACAGCGTGTCCGGGACCCTCATCCTAAAAGCTCCAGGAGTGTGTGCTGTCGGGGCTCACGAGACGCGCTTTGACGCCGCGATCGATTACGGCAGAAGATCCCGGGGATTGGTGACGGGAGGCTTTTGTGAAGGGTGTCGGCGCCGCGGCCCGGGCAGTGACGCACGGAACGTGCGACCTGAACAATGGCACCGGTTCTTGCTCATTGCACTCCGTATAATACGGTCTTTGTCCACGATGCCACCTCCGTAGTTGACGCAAAGAAAAGCAGCAATGCAACACAATTGCCGCTGTGGAGTCATACAACTGTCATTAATTCATGGTGCCTCCTTGAATGAAGAAAACAGTGAAGCAGCAGCTTTTTTTTATACACAGACTTATGAGTAATGGCCACCGATGTATTGTTTAATACTGACACAATTAATTAATGACTAACAGACTCTTTATTGTTAGTGTAGAGTGGAGGCATGACCTGCGTGAACGCTTTAAACTGTGCATAAAAGAGGCGAGCACGGTTTGAGCAGAATTAAGACACTCACATTTAGGCTTGTGTGGCGTTCGTGCCAGACGGGGCTTCTTTCCTGTTAGACTGTCGCCTTCATTCAGGGAACGAGTGATCCTTTTAATTGCCCTTTTAATCCGCGGCGTCGGAATTAAAAGCGCAGGTGAATTGCCAGCTGAAATTGCTGCTGCGAACGCCGGGCGAAAGGCTCATTCTGGTTGTCGATGAGTGTGTGTTGCAGCGTGTGTGTGTGTGTGTGTGTGTGTCTATGTGTGTGTGAAAAGCTCACAGCATTGATTTACACACAGTATGCTGCTCAGCACGCTCTATGTGTCAGCTTCCAAAGGACCTAAATCGCATCAGCAACCACCTAAAGGCGGTGTGGTCCAACGCTGACGAGTGTGTGGACCCGTGGAGCACAACACAGCACTTCCTGTCTGGAAAGTCTAGAAAAGGCTTCAAACTGTGCATCTGCTGAGGCACATCACACGTCTACAGCACCAACTTCATGCTTTTGTGCGTGCGTGTGTGCGCGTGTTGGTGGACGTGGGGCGTTTCTAGCCTGAGGAATGTGCAGACGGACACCTGGGGGGGCTCGTACACAAACACTCTAACACAGCAAGTCACAATAAAGACAACGCCGTCTTGTCTGGTTTCACTCAACAGACGATCACAGACAACTTCCGCTGCTGACCGGGTTTCACAGCATCACGTAAATAAAGCGCGGACCGCGTCTGTCATCATCATCATCTGTCAATCATACACACATCCAGGGTATTTACAGAACTTTGTATACGTCAAAACGGCTAGTTCTCATCATTTCCAACTAATTGAGATCAACAGGTGCCAATTAACGAGCCGCTAACCAACGCGAGTCCGACTCCGCACGTGAAGATACTTTTCTTTCTTTCTTATTCTAGAAGGACCTTTGCGGCAACAGATGCGCGTCGCAGCTCACCCTAGCCTACCTGTATCTCCTCAGTTTTCGAGTGTCAAGGTTTTTTTTCCCCCTCCGCTGCGTGTGTCAGAGTTGCTGTGAATCAACGCTCTGCCTCCCGCAGCTGGACGCCGTCTTCTCCCGCAACCGTGGCGCGGTCAACTTCTGCGACAACAGCGTTTAGGTGTTTTTTCTCCCTGTGATAAACGACGGACAAAAGCTCATTTTAGTCCCCCGAAATGCTTTCCTGAGCTCACGCGCCGCCGATGCGCACCCAAATATGGCCATAGGAAGTGCAACGATACTTCACTGTTCGCGACCGCTGTCGGAAATGTGGGCTTCGTGTGCGGGTTAAACGCGCAGTGATTTCTGTGCAGAAGCAGCAGACGTGACGGAGATGTGTGCACCGACTGGCTGTAATGCTACTCAGATAAATTAGCTTCTTACTTCCAGCGAAGTGCTATGGACAACAACGCTTTTGTGTGTTAAATGTTTTCATAAATGAATATTCTATCAAAAAACAATACAGATATGTCTTAATTTGGTATAATAAGCGATTATGTCCGATCAAAAGCAGTTGAAAGACTGAAAGTGGAGAGTTTACAGCGTGCACGTGAAGGCATCTTTTGACTGTTGCTGAGGGATGTCGCCGAAAAAAACATCCTCCCAGCGACCAACAGGTTCAGGAGTAAGTTCCACTTTGTTAATAATATTCCGCGGTCCTAATACGCCACCTAACAACAAAACAAATCAAAACAAACAAACAAAAAAAATAGCACTAAGTGTGTAAAGTAAGTTTATTTCGTGGCAACAGGAATAAACAGAGGACGTTTTTTTTAATATGTGAATTTTAAAAGATTGCGTTTGAATCGGTCTTTTCATATGCTGGGAGATATTCCAATTAAAGCGAAAACTTTCTTTATTATCAATGGTTCAATTAATACAGTACATGGGAAAACATGATGTCGCTTGTGCTGATCCCCACACTGACACCGGTATGACAGCACGTTATTCACTCAGCTGATTCTTATGTGACAATATTTGCAACACATGCAAATTAATTTGCAGCTGATGCAGCAAACGTTGATGCCCTTAGACACATCAAGCCTGTTTGAAAAAAAAAGGCTGAAAATACTGTAGGTGCACAGACATTAATTATCGTATCACTGAGAAGAGATGCTTCAGAAAAGATTCCACACACGGCCATTATACCAGATGCCACAGTACGCTTATAGCGGAGGACTGACAGACCATGAATTGAACCCTTCATCAGCATCAGCAAAGTCGGAGCTTGTCGGCATCCTGTGATTAGGGTGTTTCCTTATCAACATGTACCTACAATAATCTGCATATATTACCGGCAGCTCATTAAAGTGTGTAATTTATTTATAACTCTGTTTGTGGAGTAGTGTGCTAATGCAAAGCAATGCTGCGTGCTCCCGAATGCTGAACAGACAGAACAGCCATTTTTGGTGAAGGTCAAAACAATAGTACAACACTTCAGCTGTGGGCGGAGTGAGCACATACTTTAGGCACTCAGTCTGTTTAATATCTCGCTCATTTTAAGCTGTGAAAATGCAATCATATGTTGGTGTGTTAAATGACTCATTTGGGTGTATTGTTTTGCAAGATGCAAGTCGATCGATGAAATTTAGTCTGCTTACTCATTAAGAAAGTAAATGCAGCAGGAATCACCTCGTGAGTGTTATCTAAGGCATTAATGAGTAACAACAAGGCGTATTTGAACGTGTTTTGACATTATGAAATCTCTGAATGAAGCTGAAGGCTTTTCCTGCGTTGAGTGATGGGACACATGTGACCCTTTGCCTTGTTTCCATGGACACATTATTAGAGAACTTCCCCAGCTGGTTTCAACTGCTTGGAGAGTCGACGACAAATAACGAGTGAAGCGTTTGCTTCAAACTGACTTTTAAGTTCAATATTCGGTGTGATTGGACGCCCACTGCTGTGACTTAATGCAGGACTCCAGATGGATGTCTTTCAAATTTTCTGCGTGTTCTATCATTTCAATTTCTTGTGGATCTTATAGTGGATGAAGAACAGCTGTCTGTATCTTTTCCACTAACGCATAGTTACTGGCAGGGAAGCGAAATGGGATTTAATGTGTGCATTTGTGAACTGTTGTAAGTCAATGTACGGCATTTTAAATGCTAGAATACAGACGCTCACTAGTACAGTATCTGCCACTCAGGTTTAGAGAAACAGATTCTGAACATCAAGGCAGCCGGGTCCAAAGCAGCACAAAGGTTCCTGTAAATTGGTTTCAGAGGAGCTGACAGGTGCACAAATGCAGCCGTGCCGATATGACCCGCTTTGCTGTACAAATGAGGAGCTGCTGGAACATTTGTTCTCTTGTGATAACTAAAAAAAGTATTCACAATGAAAACCAAAACCGGTGGGGAGCGTATGAGCCCATGCCATAACTAACATGTACTGTAGCGCAGATGTGCAAGGTGTCTGAAAGCGGATGCAGAGTGACGCCTTAAATTAACAGTTAACCATCTAATTAGGTGAGCCTTTTCTGACTAAGCCGCCGGCTAGCAGCTCACGGACAGACAGCAGAGCAGCACCAGCACACGGGAACGTCTGATTAGGTTTGCTTCCGTATGATGCCGTTATCAGCGTTGAAACTCATCCGTGTTTACAGCAAGCAGATCCGTCAATGAGAGCGTGACCACAGCAAATGACTGTCACTCGAACGTCTAAAATATAAAAACTGGAGCATGATCTTAATTACAGTATTATTTTAATATGCTGTCTTTCAGCTAATACTGTATGATATACAACTTTGAATAGATTTCTGTGTTTTGATGATACAGTATGGCTGATGGCATAGACATACACACATAGAACTAACTACTTTAAACAAACGTGTCCACATTAAATGTACAAATAAATAGACAACGTCTATATATGTACTGTATAAATCACCTTATCACAGTATATTTCAGTAGAATCTTCCTCCTCCTAAGTATTATTTTATTTTATTTTACGTGCTACTTGCGCCCCCTGCTGGCCACCAGATGTACTGACACAGGGGTATAAGACAAATGTGTTTGAAATGAAGATTAGTGAGAGTAATTACTGTAAAGAATAATGATGATATACATTCGCCAATCAGAACATGTCTAACCAAACAGGATGCATTGTATGAAATATTTTTCAAAGAGTCTGTGTAAACATGGTAAGTCTGTAGGAAACATGGTAAGTGTAGTTTGATTTCCCAGTCAGGTTGTTGTTCTCCGTCTGTCCACTAGATGGAGGTAGCGCGTATGCAAAACGGTTGCTCAGCTACCGACACAAACAGCCGAAGAAGAAGATGAAGTAAAACGATCCTGGTAGCTTAGCCCGAATCTGTCTCCAAATATGTGAGAAATGCATTCATGCAGCAGGGATTTTCGATGCACTTCTTTTAGTTTGCCCGCGGCTTTCTGCATTCTGCGGCGGACTGTCACGCAGCTCCGGCCTCAGGCGGACTGTCGCCGCTTCTGGGACCCTTTGTTTTTGTAGCCAGGTCTAGCGTTAGCTAATTTGGCTAGCGTCGACGCTGCTGTCCTCTCAGCACAACTGATGTTGATTCATTGCTGCGGGGCAGTGAGTGAAAGCGCAAACACAAGGTAACTCTGGAGCAAGTAAACAGCCATGTTTATGCTGGTGTTTTAACTTCCTGGGAGTCTGGCGTCGGGCGGCGTTTCTGCAGTGCGCCCCACGCTAACGTTTGATAAGTGGACTTAAACCGCGGCATGCTTTAACAGAGCCTCTCTGTCGAAATGTTATTACAAGCTAAGGTTAGCTAACACACCCAGCGCTGCCAGCAGCGTGAGCCACGACGCGGATGAGCTGGAGTCGCTGCCGTCTGCGCGCCTTGAGATGGAGCAGCGCTCAGTAGCCGCCGAAATGGACCTCCCTCTGGAGTTCACATCAGCCTGACTCGTACCCACGTGAAAGGGGAATCATGTCTTGCAAAGCCGCCACCAAGGACAAGAAGTCGAGCTTCAGCAAGAAGCTGTTCCGACGAGGCTCGGTCCGCTCCGTGGGCAGTTTTATGAGCAGAATCCTGAGGACACTGACGGCGCTATCGCACTTTGGATCTGAAGTTCAAGCAGAGGATGACAAAGATGATGGAGGCTTCACCACATATAAACCTGGAAGTAAAGATGTGGCCATGGACGAGGGGGAACTGGGGGGGTTCCTGTCTGGAGAGAGGGTCCCAGGAGTGTCAGGTCTCAAGAACCACGGCAATACCTGCTTCATGAATGCAATCCTGCAGTGCCTCAGTAACACGGAACTGTTTGCTGAGTACCTCGTTCTGGAGCACTATAGAGGCGAGGAGGAGCTGGATGAGGACAAACCAAAGACAAATGGCGTCCATCTGCAGATGAAGGGACCTTTGGCCAAAGGGGAAGTTACAGAGCAGCTGTCTGGACTTGTGCGGGCTTTATGGACGTTTGAGTATACGCCGCAGCACAGCAGGGATTTTAAGGTAAGCGCAAAATAAGCCATCACATCAAGCAGAATGATCTTACGAGTTGACTGTCATTGTGTTTTGCAATCAGTAATCATGATTTCATTAAAATGAAGTGCTGCCTGTTGGAAAAGCTCATTTTGGTGTTTTGTTGTGATTTGAATTTGACTTGTTAAAGTTCATGACCTCACGTATGTGCTGCTCCTTCCAGAATGTTGTGTCAAAAAATGCCACGCAGTTTAAAGGTAACGCTCAGCACGATGCTCAAGAGTTTCTGCTGTGGCTGCTGGACAGAGTACACGAGGACATAAACACCGTCAACCCAAACATCAGGCCCCCCATAAAGGTGAAACTGAGGGTCTGCTTGCCTGGTGTTGTTCCCATGTGTTTGGTTAGAACCAGTCAAAAAGAACACAACATAAAAAAATAAATGCTGTGTAAACATAAATAATGCTAATATATAGATTAGTAAAACCTTTTAATGTTTGTTCAGCCACCTATTGAAGAAGATGACCAAAGCATAGAGGGACCGTCTCCTCCCCTCTCTGCTGGCTCATTTGTACAAGAACTGTTTCAGGCGCAGTATAGGTAAATATCATACCACAACTAATGTCTCTGTTTTGCCAACACGGCCATATTATGTATCTGCTGTATCAAGATGTTTTTTTCCCAACAGGTCTTCTCTTACTTGCCCACATTGCCAAAAGCAGAGCAACACCTTCGATCCCTTCCTTTGCATCTCTTTACCAATCCCACTACCACACACACGGTGAGTAAATCTGCCGAGCTGTTCTACAGCAGTACTGTAAATGATGATGACTGTTGGAGACTAGTACTGGTTTAACTGGTAGTTAATAGATACGAGAGGCGGGATCATCAATATTTCAAACCAAAATGACAGCGTTATTGTTCTGTAGTACAGGAAATAAAAGGGAAGGGAGGCAGGGCAAAATGTTGTTCCTTGTCTTGTTGGGATGTGAGGCATATTTCAAAGTGTTTGTATAATAGTAATAAAAGTTTGTTTTGTCCAGGGTAACCCTGCATGCACACTAAGCTAGGTCAAGGAAGTATTTTAGTTGTTTTATTTGTTTGAACCTTTTTCAGGCCCCTGTATGTGACAGTAGTCTACCAGGGGAAGTACTCTCACTGCATGAGGATCGGAGTTGCTGTTCCCATCAAAAGCACCGTCTACCGCCTCAGAGATGCTGTGTCACGTGAGACCAAGATCCCAATGGACCAGGTGCTATTCTTGTCACTTATCAGCTCAGGGTCTGACACAGAGAGACTATATTACAGTTGGCAGAGAGTAGGCTCAGTCTTCCTAAAGCAGGTTGTACCTCTGTGCAGTAGGTCCCAATAAACCCAGCCTTTTTATAGAACGAGCTCAATACGCAGGCTGTGGTTGGCAACTGCTGAGTGAAAGGGCAGTATGAGATGCTGAGAGTAAAGATGAATGGTAGCTAAGGTGGGATATGATGTCATATTGAACAGACTTTTATGAAAGCAAAATAAATATGATGAAGTGGTATCTGAAAAAATGCAAACATTTTTTTGATTTTCATTCTCTTTTTTCTCCTTTATCTCAGTTTGTTTTAACTGAAATGTACTATGATGGCTTTCACCGTTCCTTTTGTGATGATGACGATGATCTAGACATCATTCAAGAAAGCGATTCCATCTTTGCCTTTGAGACACCAGAGACCTTCAAACTGGAAAACATCCGCACAAAAAGGGGTATAAATCTTTTCTGAGTCAAAGCAGGAACCATTCTACTCTTTAAATTTAATAAATAAAACTATTCAATGCGCCTTTTTCAGGAAGCCTTCTGGCAAATCTGAATCACAACAACTTGAAATATGGGACTGAAATCAGCAGGACTCCGTCTTTCATGCAGGGGGCCATGACCCCTGTGACTGCATCACCAAATAAAAACCTGGGACCTGAGAAAATGATTCTTTTGGTTTGTAACCGAGCTTGTACCGGTCACCAGGGAAAAAGGTAAACAATCTCATCGTACGGTATAATGCATTAATGCATGTTGGAAATATCAAGTCGTGATGGATCAGTGAAGGTCATTCTGCACCTTTCATTAGGTTTGGCCTGCCCTTTGTACTGTACATGGAGCGCACTGTGACCTGGGATACTCTGCAAAAAGAGATCCTGGAGAAAATGCGTCATCTTTTGAGGCCTGGGGTCTACATTCAGGTAGGAAGAAAGAATAGTCTGCCGCATATGTCAAATATACAGTTAATAATTTAAAGCAGCACCGTAAGCAAGTATAAAATGAGAAGTTGTGTGGAGAGACTCAGCAAACAGAATCTCTGAATACAAATTCATTCTTTATGTGACAACCTCTGTCTTGCTCTGTAGGTGGGACCTTTCAGTCTTCGGGTGGTTGGCGTCGTTGGTATCACCTACCTCCTTCCCCAAGATGAGAGACCACTGTGTCACCCAACTGTGGAAAGGTCACTTCTAAAATTCCTTATTCTATTCATTAACTATATAATTAGTTATCGGAGACTTTATTTTGAATGTTTTATGTTTTCCATTTCCATTACATCCAGTCGAAGTCAGCCAAATATTTCACCCGATGGGATAGAGCCACAATGCAGTGAAATCAGATACAGTAGCCTGTAGTATAGTAGTACAGTCCTTTTTAGAAGCCCAGCACAGCAACGTGTTTTGAATGATTCATGATGGTTTTTGTCTCATCTGTTTGTATATTGAATATGTATAAAGTGTTGAAAGCTGAAAACTATAGACACGTACACTGTAGAGCAGGACAGGGAGGAATATTCCTAGGTACTAGGGTGAGGTCAAAATGATATTCATGTATTTCCTAATTCTTCTTATTACACAGAGGCCTCAGGCTCAGAGACTCTGTAGATAACATGTCATAACAGAATCCTGACTGTTTAACCTGTTCTTTGGCACAAAGGTGACAAATGAAAGACAGCCTCGGTCGTGTGAATGGAACTGAAGCGAGATGTGTTCTATCGATTGATCTATGCTTATAAGACAGTATCACTTTATTTATTATTGAAGGCTGTTAGACTAAAATACGCTACATGAGGTTATTACTAATCTGGTTTCTGTTATAAATGACACCTACTTCATTTTATCTGCAGAGCATTCAAGTCCTGTGGACAAGGAGGGCCACCGCATGTGAAGATTGTGGTAGAGTGGGACAAAGAGACCAAGGACTAGTAAGCGTGAATTATTAATATTCCATAGTTTCACTGCGAGCAGTATTTTAAATCCCAGAACACTAGACATGGCGATGGAGGGCCGGGCGCTTAAACGCCGCTCCTTGTTTTCACAGCCTGTTTGGACACACTGAGGAGGAGTACATCCCTGACGCAGAGAGCGTGTATCTGCACAGGGAGCAGCATCATCAGCCACAGGCCTGCACCCTTGCTCAGTGTTTTCAGCTGTACACAAAGGAAGAGCAGGTACCAGATTCAGGTTCCACATGTTGCCCAAGTGGTAGTAATCTGACATTAATGAGCAAATTGTAGTGGTGCATTGATGCATGTGAGTGTTGAGTGTATCCTCAGGAGGCCTCACGCACGCCTCCCTGCGTGTTTCCTTTGCTATGGTTTTACTTTTTGACTCCTGGTGTTATTCTTGGAGCACACTAGGTATGTGGGGCCGGGCGCAGACTCGCACATACGCTGTGGTTTAGGTTTGCCTGTGAATGTGGAGCAGGAAAAGCTGGGGCCTCCTCCTATTTTATGAACAGTGTGGTCGGAGCTTGTACTTGATGGCTTGTGCCTGGGCTGCATGTGTTTCAGCTGGCCCCAGACGATGCCTGGCGATGTCCTCATTGCAAGCAGCTGCAGCAGGGCCGCATTAAGCTCAGCCTGTGGACTCTGCCCGATGTGCTCATTTTGCATCTCAAGCGATTCAGACAGGTATTTTAGCACATGTAAACATATATTACATTAAATATGAAGCCAAACATACTCTCAGCTCATTGAGAGTAAGAACATTCATTATTATTTGCACCCTCTGGGATTCTGACCAGATCCTATGTTATTAATAGATGTAATGTTTTTTTTTGTCTATTGGAGTGTGCAAAGTATTTTCCCTCTAGGATTAAAAGACTTGAATATTTAATCATTTCTGGCCCATGGTTGCTGCTGCTCTTTCAGGAGGGAGACCGTAGAGTGAAGATGCAGAACATGGTGAGGTTTCCCCTGATGGGCATGGACATGGCACCGCATGTGGTTAAGAGAAGTCAGAGCAGCTGGAGTTTGCCCTCCCACTGGTCACCGTGGAGACGACCGTACGGTCTGGGAAGAAACCCCGA